>NC_133655.1:102169409-102397814 GCF_009905375.1 Apium graveolens | reverse complement strand
CTAGTCCTAAGCTACTCTAAGACTTAATGAAATTACAAGTGTTTTTAGCATGCATGTCAACCTAACAAGTTTCAACATCACTCTAACGTATCACTACATTCGCATCAATATCACATATTAATCGGTAAAGTAGCAAAAAGGGATCATGGTATATGCATGAGCTATATGACATGATAATAAAGCTAAAAAAAAAAACTATAAAAAAGCTATATGGAAAATATGCAACTATATGAACTATACTAACATGAAAATGCAACTACATGACACACACACAAATACGTTCCTTAATTACCACCCCAAACTTAAAATCTTCACTGTCCCCAGTGAAGGTAATAGAAAGGAACACAGGGTATACCTACTCAAACATCATCATCATCATCATCATCATCATCACCCTCAGAGGGTGGAGTGTCAGGAGTGGATAAGCAGAATCCTCACAAAACAGGCCACTAGATGTCAGCTCCAAGGCCTCTAAATGCAGTCCCGAGTGCTTGGGTGATCTCCTGTGCAAACCGACTCTGCGACTCATACATCACATCCATCCTCCTGGAAAGCCTCATGAACTGGACATCAGCCATTCCCAAACCATCTCCTCCCTGGGCTCTTGAAGAACCTGCCTCTCCCTGAGCCTGACTGGACCTAACCATGGTAGCACCAGCTGCTGAAACTCCTCCTGGAAGGAGATTATCCAAACCATGTGACTCGGGCTCTCCACCCGTCCACTCATGCATCACATTCAAGGTCGATGAATCAATAGGACGGCCGGCATCTGTAACTGCTCATAAGAATGCCACTAGACTCTAACTGCCTTGCAAAAGCTTCGTGACAATAGAGGCATACGGGATAGAGTACTGCAATTTCCCCCTCAAAAACTTCAAAATCCCTAGGTAGATGAACTCACCAACGTCCACATTATATTCCTCATTCAGAATCCCCCATAACACCTCGCCCTCTCCACTGTAACCTCATGTGCATACGAAGAATGAGAATATTAGCACATATAAAGGCATTCCAAGCACGAGCATACCTGCTCATCGCGACAGCAGAGAAACTACAATAATTGTTAGTTCCCCTTTTGAACTTCCACACTGTGCCCGGCTGACAGAGAGTAGCAATAATCAAGTCCAAATCAAAGTCCTCAGGGGCCTTTACATTCCAATTCTCCTCTTGTGGTTTCCTTTGTCGCTTCCCAATAACACGGTGAATCACCTCGGGCTGATAATCAAAAGTCAGCCCACGGACAATAGAAAACCCGTTCTTCTCAGCCTTGCATTTGCATAGAACTCGCGAACAACACTCATCGGTACCGCCTCAGTGACTCCAGAATGTAATTCATCCCTTCTCAGCAATCATCGGCAACAACTCACCATCCCTCCCTGATGGTAAGAACCCCCTCTCCCTTCATAATCGTCTTAGTCAGAAGCTTTTTGTACTCTTCTTCAGCAGCCTATCACAATCGGGGGCCTCGCAGCAGTATTCCTCGAAGAATTAGTAGCAGTCGGGTTGGTGCTGCTGCTACCCACAGTTCGTGATCTCTTTTGGGGCCATGAAAACTGAGAATAAGAGTTGGAGAGTTTGTGTTTACTGTGTAGGAGAGATTTATAGAGTTGAAAGTGTTGTGGGATGTGTATGTAGAGGTTGTAGGTATTTATAGGGCCAAAATTAGGGTTAGAATTTGATTAGAAGTGGGGATTGTGGCTAAGTATAGGAGGAATTCGTGGGGTTAATGGGTGATATGGTTTCTGTAAATTTTGTTTTTGTTTTATTTGTTTTTTTATAGGTCGAAAAACAATTTTCAAAATCAGGGTCCCATACGGCCGCCTAATCCTAGCAGGCGGGCGCCTGCACGGCTTCTGGAAAAAAAAATTTCTGCCAACTTTTTCCAGATTTTTTTGGGTTTTAGAAAAAGTACTAAATTCTAAGGTGTCCCTATGGTCTCATATCTTGGTTGCCTCCCAAGAAGCGCTTCTTTTACGTCATTAGATTGACGTAGAGTAATGCGATAAAGTTGACAATAAAACGGCACTAACCACTTCACGGTTTGCCGTATCCCCATAATAGTGCTTCAATCTCTGACCATTTACTTTGAATGCTTGGCCCGGATCGTTCTCAAAATTCTCCACCGCTCCATGTGGAAACACAGTTTTGACGATAAATGGTCCAGACCACCTTGATTTCAACTTTCCTGGAAAAAGACGGATACGACAGTTGAATAGAAGAACTTGTTGCCCCGGCATGAATGACTTAGGCGATAGCTTCCTGTCATGCCACCTTTTTACGTTTTCCTTGTACATTTTATTGTTTTCATACGCTTGAAGTCGAAATTCATCAAGTTCATTTAAGTGAAGCATTCGCTTCTTCCCAGCTGCATCTAGATCAAGGTTTACTTCTTCAATGCCCAAGAAACCTTATGCTCAAGCTCCGCAGGTAAATGACACCCCTTACCATAGACAAGTTGAAACAAGGACATCCCAAGTGGAGTCTTGTATGTTGTTCTATAAGCCTAAACAGCTTCATCGAGCTTCAAAGACCAATCTTTCCTTGATGGACAAACGACTTTCTCTAGAATACGTTTGATCTCTCTATTAGACACTTCAGCTTGACCATTAGTTTGCGGATGATAGGCAGTAGCAATGCGATGATTCACATTATAGCGTTGCATCATAGAAGTGAACTTACGATTGCAGAAATGTGACCCTTCATCACTTATGATAACTCGTGGCGTTCCAAACCTTGTGAATATCTGCTTATGAAGAAAACTCAACACTACCTTTGCATCATTAGTCGGTAGAGCCTTGACTTCTACCCATTTCGAGATATAATCGACTGCCAGGAAGATGTACTGATTATTGCAGGACGAGATAAATGGTCCCATGAAATCGATTCCCCAAACATCAAAGACCTCAACTTCAAGCATCACATTTAAAGGCATCTCATCCTTTCTGGTAAGATTCCCAACTCTTTGGCAACGATCACACCTTAAAATGAACTGATGTGCATCCTTAAATAATGTAGGCTAGAAAAAACCTGCTTAAAGAATACGAGATGTTGTCTTTTCACCACCATAATGTCCATCATAAGCTGTGGAATGACAGTCTCGTAATATCCCCTTCGTCTCACATAATGGGATACATCTCCTGATGATCTGGTCAGCTCCTTGTCTAAACGAATATGATTCATCCCACATGTACCACTTCACCTCATGCATAAACTTCTTCTTTTGAGCCGCATTCATATTAGGAAGTATTATATTTCTAACAAGATAGTTCACAATGTCTGCAAACAACGGCTCTTCCTCTTGAATTGCGAACAACTGCTCATCCGGAAAAGATCATTGATCAATGTCTTATCATGTGAAGTAGAATCGGGATTCTTCAATCTAGAGAGATGGTCAACTACTTGATTTTCAGTACCTTTTCGATCCTTGATCTCTAACTCGAATTCCTGTAGTAAGAGAACCCAACGAATAAGTCTAGGCTTTGAATCCTTCTTTGAGACCAGATAGTGGATGGCAGCGTGATCAGTGAACACTCTCACCCTTGTCCCAAGTAGATAAGATCGAAATTTTTCAAAACCAAAAACTATAGCCAAGAGCTCCTTCTCAGTAGTGGTGTAGTTCAGTTGGGCTCCATTTAGCGTCTTACTAGCATAGTAGACTACATGAAAGATATTAGTCTTTCGCTGCCCAAGAACTGTTCCCACTTCATAATCACTTTCATCACACATCATCTCAAAAGGTTCTCTCCAATCTGGTGCCGTAATAACTAGTGCGGTGATTAAACTCTTCTTGAGAGTCTCGAATGCTACCAAGCATTCTTCATCAAATTTGAAGGGCATATCTTTTTCGAGAAAGTTGCACAATGGCTTAGATATCTTAGAGAAGTCCCTGATGAAACTCCGATAAAAACCCGCATGACCAAGAAAGCTACGGATTCCTTTCACAGAAATAGGTGGCGGAAGATTTTCAGTGATGCCCACCTTGGATTTATCCACCTCAAGACCTTACTGGAGACCTTATGCCCAAGAATGATGCCTTGTTGCACCATGAAGTGACATTTTTCCCAATTGAGCACCAGATTGATTTCCACACACCTTTTGAGCACCAAACGGAGATTATTCAAGCATTCATCATACAAATGTCCAAAGACGGAGAAGTCGTCCATGAACACTTCGACATTATTTCCAATCATATCGGAGAATATAGCCATCATGCATCTCTGAAAAGTGGCAGGTGCACCACATAAGCCAAAAGAAACTCTGCGAAAAGCAAACATGCCAAATGGACAAGTGAAAGTAGTCTTCTCTTGATCTTCTGGTACAATAAAAATCTAATTGTATCCCGAATAGCCATCCAGAAGACAATAATACTCATGACCAGCCAACCTGTCAAACAGCTGATCAATAAATGGAAGAGGGAAGTGATCCTTCCTCGTGGCTTTATTCAACTTCCTGTAGTCCATGCATACCCTCCATCATGTGACTGTTTGAGTGGGGATAAGCTCGTTCTTCTCATTTGCTACCACAATAATACCTCCTTTCTTAGGTACACATTACATGGGGCTCACCCAAGAACTGTCAGAAATAGTATATATAATTCCAGCATCCAGCCACTTTAGAATTTCTTTTTTCACCACTTCTTTTATGATAGGATTAAGGCTTCGCTGTTGCTCAACAGTCGGCTTGCTACCTTCATCTAGCAGAATTTTATGCATGCAGTACGAAGGGCTGATCTCTTGTATATCTGCTATAGTTCATCCGATGGCCGATTTGAATTCTCTAAAAATCCTCAAGAGCTTGTCCTCATCACTACCTGAAAGGTTAGATGCAATAATAACAGGCAAAGTAGATGCATCACCTAAAAAAGCATACCTCAAGTGTTCAGGCAATGGTTTAAGCTCCAAAGTAGGTGCTTCCTCAATAGATGGTTTGAGCTTTCCCTCAGCATTCATGAGATCGGTATTTCCCAGAGATTCAAATGGCATGTCTAGCTTTCATTTCCAAGGAGAAGCATTTAGATGTTGTAGCTGCTCATTGCCTTCATCATCTTCACTGTAAAAATCACCCAATAAGGCTTTTTCTAAGGCATCAGACCTTAGCACATGATCAAGTTCTGAAATAACCGCAAAATCGACCAAATCCACCTTGAAGCACTCCTCATCTTTCGTAGGGAATTTCATCACATTAAACACATTGAATGTCACATCTTGATCTTGCACCCTCATAGCGAGTTCACCTTTTTGCACATCTATCAAGGTACGACCTGTAACCAAGAAAGGTCTTCCCAAGATTATGGGAATCTTCTTATTTTCCTCGAAATCCAGAATGACAAAATTTTCAGGGAATATGAGCTTGTCCACCTTTACTAGCACGTCCTCCACAATGCCTCGTGGGTATGTAATCGAACGATCAGCTAATTATAGAGACATGTAGGTGGGCTTCAGATCAGGAAAATTTAGCTTTCTGAAGATAGATAACGGCATCAGATTGATGTTTGCTCCCAAATCGCAAAGGCACTTGTCAAATGACAACTTGCCAATGGTGCAAGGAATGGTGAAGCTACCTGGATCCTTAAGCTTTGGAGGTAACTTTTCTTGCAGCACGGTACTGCACTCTTCCATCAGTGCAACGGTATCAAGATCATCCAGTTTCACCTTCCTTGAAAGAATACCTTTCATGAATTTTGCATAACTAGGTATTTGTTCAAGAGCCTCAGTGAAAGGTATGTTGATGTGCAGTTTCTTGAACACCTCCAGAAACTTACCAAATTGCTTGTCCAGCTTTTGTTTTTGCAATCGCTTAGGAAAATGTGGTGGAGGATAGAGCTGTTTCTCCTCTGTATTACCCTCAGGCAGAGTGTGTTCAACAGTAGTCTTCCTTGGTTCCTCCTCTTTCTCCTTTTGCATTCCTTCTTCATCTACATCTTCAACTTCTACATCTTTTGTTTTTCAGCATCAAACTCTTTTCCAGACCTTAAGGTGACAGCTTTGACTTGCTCTTTAGCTTCCTTCCTGCCTGGCACTTCAGTATCGTTGTGAAGTGTGCCAGGTTGATGATTGAGCAAGGCATTGGCTATTTGTCCAATTTGATTTACCAAGGTCTTGATGGAAACAACCTGACTTTTGCATAACAGCTTTAACTGCTCAAAATCAGCACTAGAAGGTGGAGCAGCACCTCCATGTTGAGGATAGGATTGTCTTTGAGCAAATTACTGAGGTTGTTGGGATCCAGGTGGATGAAATTGTTTACTTGCAGCTTGCTGATATGGTTGCTGAATAATATTCTGATTATTGCTCCAGCTGAAATTGGGATGATTTCTATTATTGGGATGATAAGTAGCGGGCACAGGCTACTACGGTCTCTGAAAATTGTTCACATACTGAACAGATTCATTAACAAGAGAACACTGAACCGTAGCATGAGAGCCTGCATAAAGCTCACAGACACTAGGTATTTAATTTACTCCATAGTTTGCTATAGAATCGACCTTCATAGACAACGCCTGGAGCTGCGCTGCAATAGTTGTAGCTGCATCAACTTCCAGAATACCTGCTACCTTCCCAGGCATCATCCTTTGAGTTGGGTTTTGATACTCATTTGCAGCCATAGTTTCAATGAGATTATAGGCCTCAGTATAGATTTTGGCCCACAAGGCGCCTCCAGAAGCTGTATCGAGCATGGGCCGAGACTGGGCCCCCAAGCCATTATAGAAACCAGTGATTACCATCCAGTCAGGCATACCATGATGTGGACACTTTCTCAACATCTCCTTGTAGCGCTCCCAAGCCTCACACATAGATTCTCCTTGTTGTTGTGCAAACTGAGTAAGAGTACTCCACATAGCTGCAGTTTTGGCCATTGGATAGAACTTCACTAGAAACTTTTGCGGAAGATCTTCCCAAGTAGTGATGGACCCAGCTAGTAAAGAATGTAACCAGTCCTTAGCTTTATCCCTCAGAGAGAATGGGAAAAGCCTCATCTTGATAGCCTCATCAGTGACACCGTTATATTTGAAATAACTAAAGATCTCGACAAAATTCCTGATATGCATGTTGGGATCTTCAGTCGCAGCACCTCCGAAAGAAACAGAATTCTGCACCATCTGAATATTGCCCGACTTGATTTCAAAAGATTGGCCTGAACAGCCGGATGAATGATGCTTGACTGAATGTCATCAATTTTAGGCCGAGAAAAGTCCATAAGAGCTGGATCAGCTTGAACTACACGATCACCCACTATTTCAGATTCTTTCTTTTCACTCTCTTTATCCGAATCTTTAAAAACTATCTTCTCCGGAAAGTCAAGAGTTGTATCTGTCTCCTCAGCTTTATCCATATTTCTCTTGCTAGTGCGAGAACATGTTTGCATAAACGCTCGCTAGAGTACCTGAAACAAAACTGAAAGCAGTAAGCAACAAGTCTTAATCAATGAATCCTAATGACCACTGATGGCAAGTACATAAACTAAACAAATTAACACCGAGTCCCCGACAGCTGCACAAAAAACTTGTTAGGCACAAAGCATGTGCTAAATAATTCACGTAAGTATACACGTTCGCAAGTAATATAGAATGATTTCTAGTTCGTTCCCACAGACACTCTGATTAATTATATTTAATTAACACTTACTCACCAATATATGATTATTCTTCAATGTCAAGATAATAACAATAAAGGTTGGTTAACTAATAATTACTACGAGAATTAAACACATAAATTAACAATATCAAACACACATGAGATCCTGACTTCATTACTACTTCATTCAATAGTTATTTTTATTACCCTTGGCATGTAATGGTGATGATATTGATCAAACAATACGAAACTGATAAACGCCAACTTTCATTGTATGAATACCATTCTTCCAAGTATCTACAATTAAGATAGAAGTTGAATAGGCATCAATCATATTGAGACCCTATATGTCTACAGAATTTGACAACATAACGATTTAAGTGAAAGTTATTCATGATGATTACACAGGGCAAGTAAAACGGTTAGAGTTACCCACTAATCATGTATATAGTACATGAACCTATGCTAGCACGGCGAGTTCTAAATCTCAAGATTCACTGTTGCTTCATAAGAGATTAACAGGCTATCTTACATATTCGTGACGCATATAAGATGAATAAGCACAACCTATGCTAGATATCATAAAATCACCACATACCAAGGTATTGAACAATTAACTAAAGAAATCCATAGTAAATCCGCTAGAATCGCATGATCACGATTAGCCCATAATAGAACTCATCGTCACCATGGGTTCATATGAAAGCATGATAATAACACAACGATATAAGATTAAAAATACTTAATAAATAATGAAGTACGTCACACGAGTATTAAGGTTCAAAGCATAAAGAAAACTAGCATCCACAGTTACAACGAATTAAAAGAATCACAAGATAAACGTATGCTTCATCTTCTTCATTGTTGCGTGCTAAAATGGTCTTCTCAATCTTCTTGCCTTCGCTCTTCATTATCTCCTCTATGAATAAAATATCTTCCCATAAGGCTTATATAATAGCCCAAGAGAACTAGCACTAACAGAAGCCCAATTGGACTCGAATTAATAAAATCCAGGATCTGAAATTCCGCACACAGGCGGTCGCCCGCATCTAACATGCGGGCGCCTGCTAGCAGGCGGTCGCCTGCTATTAGCACGCGGGCGCCTGCAACCCTTCTGGAAAATTCCTTGAATTGCTTCTGTTTTTGCTGATTTCTTCGCTCATCACCCCTAGACTGATTCCAAGCACTTTCTTATGCTTTATTCGATGAAAACCACCTATCAAAGCAAGTTATACCCTGAAATGCAAAAATACTAGAAAACACGTGAAATACACAAAATACTCGAGTTCAAGACACCAATTCAAGTCGTTATGAGACGCTCTAAGGGGTATAAAATGTCACTTATCACTATACATGGTCACAATATATGTCTACATCGTAACAATATTATAATCAAATGATATAAGCATGCACCATTCAAGTTTTATGTCTATTAATTATAACCCTCTCGGTATTATAATTAATTCAATAACCTACTACAGTTGATCAGAAAATAGCAAGTATAAGCATGAAAATCACTTGAATGAATAAACTGTAGAACTGCATACAATACTCTTTAACAAAATACCAATGATCCCATGTTAGGTTCCATAAAAATCCCAACTTTAATAAAATTAGTTCATAATAAAAATCACAAAAGCATCGAAGATTTGATAACACATATTCATAATGAAAAAGTGAAGAAGGGAATTCAAATTATAAAGATGGAGAAAAATAATCCAAGTGATCGTCTTCAATGCCTGTGTCTCCTTCCTCGGGCTTCTTCTTTTCTCTGTATTGTGTATCTCTCTATTGTGCTCGGTCTCGCTCTACATAATAATTTTAATATATGTAATATAAGTATTTTTAATGAATTAAAGTAAATACAAAAAGATTTTCCAATTAGAATTGAATTTCAAGAAAGTAGAAATTCGTAGTTGACTTTTTGACTCAAATTCTGGACTGATTCGGCTGGGCTATAAATTCAAAACCAATTCTCAATTAAAAATATTCTCATAATCTTTTCATGGGCTGTTGAATCATCAGAATCGGACTTCTAGAACTCCAGATATGGCCCAAACAGTGTAGAATTCGCAACTGGCCCATAAAATCCGATTTTTAATCAAATTAAACTTCAAATCTGATTTTTTCAACTCCAAGCCTTCCTTTATTATATCTCCTTGATATCTACAATAAAACATTAATATTTATTAAATAAAAATCTAAATCAATGCAAAATAACCAAAATATAGGGATAATATTAAGATAAAATGCACGCTCATCAGCTCTAACCCTCCACCTAGAAATATATCTTTGGCTTAATTCTCTATAATACGGAGATACGTAGGAATCTTACGAGGACAGTCAGTTCCCACTGTGAGAACATATATTAAAGCTCAAAACTCACAAAACCTAGCATTCAATACTAACGAACCCTAAATTTTATTCCATAACATTTGGCGCCGTATGTGGGAAGAAAACAATATCAACCTGATAAGGGGATTTTGTATCTACTTGGAACGCTTCATTATAGGCTTAAGTTGGTGTTTTGGACTCAAGTTGTTGGTATTTTTGATGTGTTTTTGTGTTTGTGCATTACAGGCATTAGTTGGATAATTAATTGTGCTTTTCAAGGTAAAATGTTGCAAGGAGGTCAGAATTGGGTGCCACGACCCTTCTCATGTTGAAGAGCATCTCGAGAGTTTCGCGTGGACTATTGGATCGTCAAATTTTGACAGACGGAACTCAACTTACATCAAAAACAAGAAATTGGAGCAAAAATTTAGAAGCACGGTGAAAGAACAGTAGCACAGTGTAACACCCCCAAATCCGGGGTCGGGGATCTGGGTTTTCACGAGCTCCATTTCCCTTAATAACACCCAATCTTAATAAATAATCAACTACTCTGTACTGTGACCCCACAATAAACACACACCACAAGTTATAGTCTCAGAGTTGAATATCCAAAAGTAACACGAGTCATTTTATTCCAAAATTATATGCCATTACACCTTAAAAGGGTTTCTGAATAGATTTACATTTCTTTGCCATTATTACAGTTGATAAAGATACATAAGTATGGTACATCAAAAGTTGAAAGCCTAGCCTATTGGTAGCTCCTACCTCAGCTACAGCGACATCAACGCCTATAGGAAACTGTAGAACGTTTCCTATCCGCTCGCGAATTGGGAGCTTGGTCCTGTTCATATTTTCTATCTGTTGTTGTGTGATGAAAGAAGAAAGCAAGGGTGAGCAACAAGCCCACCGAAATAATATGTATAATAATTAACAATATATGGGCATTCTCATAGTACTCATGAAAGACTCGGTCAAAAAAAAATGAACCAAGTTTGATATCTTAATGCGATGAAGTCGCAAAATATTCAGTATATATACGTATATACTTTTCAAAATATTGGAAGTCCTCTTCCATGCATAATACACATAGAGTTCCAGTGTATAACTATATCAAAATATCGTTGCAAGGTGATCTCATATATCTAACCTTGTCTCAACGTTTTTCTGAAAATCTTTGTCATGCATAAGATAATCATTTACTAGATATAAGTTTAAAAGATGAAGTTACAAGATACTCCAATATACTTATATCTTTTCCGAATACTACTTGAACTACCACCGTTCAAGTTATAATTATATTCAAAAGTTCATCACATAGATGAGACTACAAGACAAGATTTGAATAGATTCAATCTTTGAAATATCATTATAAATAATGAAGTTACGAGATACTTCATTAAGTCCCGATATATATATACACCTATATATATACATTTCATACACTCCTTGAAAACCTCTGTTATAAAAATTATAAACAGAGTTGCAATATCCAATAAATTTGGAAAGGAGAAAACCTTGGCATAAACCTGATATCTTGCTGATCAGGCAAAGATACCAATAAGTAACCTTTTCTACTAGTAGATGGATGAATCCCCCACCGGTCATCACCCTGGCCACATAAGGACCTTGTGCTGGACCGCCACCCGGCCTCTTACGCGTTGATGGACTGCCACCCAGCCACTTACACTTTGATAGACCGTACCCCGGCCTGTCGCTTATGCCGACTCAATTAGATGGACTTACTTCCCGAACGTTGGGCAAATAATCAAATTGATTTCTCAAAACAGCAACCACGTTGCGAATGTAAAATACACCACAGAGCCGGATCCCCCAGGTTTTGAGCGAGTATTTAAATCTCCTTCGAAAGGAGGATCTTAAATATAAAAGAATGAGTTTTTGGGATCCGCCCTAACTTTTAGAAATCATTTTGAAGACTCAAAAACATTTTTAAGAATGTTTGGAGTACTGCTGATTTAATAAAATAAATCAGTCCCAATATATTTAGAAAATATCTGAATATTATTATTTAAATAATATTCCCATAAAGAATAATCTTTATCAAAATAATTGAAGTAGAAGTTTTAAAACTCATACTTGAAATGGATATTAAATAACCCAAGATATACTTATACGAAAGTATAATCTTTATTTGAATAATCGAAAATAAGTTTGATTATCGAAACATTATTCTTTAACAAAATAAAGAATATTATTTAATAAAATAAGCGGAGTCATAAGCCCTCGAATGAATATTCAAAATAATATTCATTAATAAAATAAACGGAGTCATAAGCCCTCAAATGAATATTCAAAATAATATTCATTAATAAAATAAACGGAGTCATAAGCCCTCGAATGAATATTCAAAATAATATTCATTAAATAATATAAGGTTATCGAATAAACCTTATTCGATTTATAGTTTTGAAAACTATATCAATATATATATATATAACTATATATATATATCATATACTCGGGAACATCTACTCCCGGTTTTAGAAAAGGGTTCACCTTTGGGTCCCCTATCCTCAGGGTATACGCAACTACTGCTTATCTCTAGCATAGGTATTATGCAACTAATAAGCTTTTGAACCAACAGATATATATCAAGATTACGAAACATACATGCATATATATATCATATCACATGCTCTAATATATCGCAAGACTTTGCTAATAACAATCATGCACTTATCACAAGATAATGCATATACATATATACATCACAACAACAGTATAACGGGTAGAAAACTTGCCTGAGTGCTTCCGGATAGACTTAAGCTTAGAGTGGGTCCGATAACCTATGAACAACAACATAAGTCGGAATTAAACCCCGGTCGCTTAAGAAACTAGACTTAAACCATTTAGAGTCCTACGCTCGCTTTCGCGCTTAATGATTTACTTAAGTCGCTCGAGTACCCTCGGCTCCACCATTTTTAATAAATTAACCATTACGAGTTTTAAGGCGATTCTTTCGCGAGTGCCTTACCAACTGCCTAATCCACTTTAAATAATTGTTTTATACTCCAATTAGTCCTTTTAGATCTTTAACCTAGGTTTCAAAGTAAGGCGAGGGGTAATGGTTCGTTCACGAAACGTCGTTACTTAAAACGGCCATTTCTCCTAAACCGTATATCGGAATCAAACGAACCACATATCAAAACGAAGCTCGTAACATGAACTATCTAATCATGGCAATGGTCAAAACCTAACAGTGAGTTCTCGGGTCCTGATGCTATGTACAAAAACAGTCTAGGATAAATCGGGCATTACGACGGCTATGTTTACGCGATTACCAATTTTCTCACTACACCAAAACCTCACCAAACAACCCTCAATCATTAACACATCAAAATATCAACTAAATAATACTATACCAGTCCTTATTCTCCAGATTCTTCATCTCAACCAACCACAATCAAGTTCTGTTAACTATAATAAGATTCATTCACCAAATCACTCCAAATTCAAATCAAACTACTAATAATCAAAGACCATGCTTCTCATTTAGAAAACTAACCATCAAACTCACTAATAATCAAATTAAAGGCTAGGTTTTGAAGTTTATACCTTCCTTGGGAGGTGTTAAGTTGCTAGGAAGCCTTAGGGAGCCTCCTACAAGCTTGATCTTTCCAAAGAAATCAAGAACACAAAGTTAGGCTTTGAAGTTTCTAAAAGTCCGATTTAAAGAACTGTAAAAATGAGGGTCTTACCATGCTTATTTGGAAGAGACTTGTGAACAAGAGTTTTAGTCCATCTCAATACCTTTCCAACGAGCTATAGAACACAACATTTGAATGAGTATTGAAGGAGATATGACAGTTTGAAGTTGCTGGGTTTGTTTTAGCCGAGAGCTTTCTTCTTGAAATGGGAAAGTCAACTTTCAATTTGTATTTGTGTTATGATATTTTTTGGTTGGTTGCTTCCTTTTGTCTTGGAAATAAATTAAATTTTTACCATGGTGAAAAATGTGTGGCTCACAATCAACCAACCAATCCTTCCCACTTGTCATGCTTATGTCACCTTGTGATGTCATCCTCCCTCACTTGCCCTCTTCTTATTGGTTGGATGACCTCATCATCCCTAACCTCTTTGATTAACTCCTAATTGTTTGCCTAATGACCGCTGATCTGTTATACGGTTCGCTTAACTTTCGTTCTCGTTTCTCGTTTGAGGGATCATACCTGGGATCTTATTACTTGGGTTTCCTTAACCTTTCTCAATACATTATATTCCTTTTATGATCCTTTCTTATAATCCTTTAATTTAAATCCTTTTTATCCTGTTACCTTATACTCAATTCTTTCTGTATCTAGTGGATTTCCGGGAAAAAATCAAAGTGTTCGGAATTAGATTCTGACGATCTTTACATACACTTATATACCATATAGAGTACTAATAAAATCTCAGAATATCAATAACAGAACCCCTACATAGTGTGGCATGAAAAGTTTTCTTATTCAGCATAATCAGCAAAACACTATTCATAAGGGTTTCAAAAATTCCAAAAATTGAGGTTATTACAGTCTCCCCTCCTTAAAAGGATTCCGTCCCGGAATCAGATAGAAAATGAATAGGGATACTCTCTTAACATTGCACTTTCTAACTCTTGAGTAAATTTTCCCACATTGTGGTTCCTTCATCAAACTCTGAATAGTTTGATAACCCTTCTCATAAGCATTTGTTCCTTTTCACTCTATAACCCTTCCTGGTTGCTCCATATAGGTTACGTCGGGTTGCATGTCTATGCGCTCATATGCCCCTATTTATCTGGCATCCGAATTACACTTCCTTAACATTGATACGTGGAACACGTTATGAACTTTCTACAGGTTCGGGGGTAGGGCTAGCTCGTATGCTAACTTCCCAATATGTTTTAGTATATCCAAGGGTCCGACAAATTGTGGACTTAGCTTTCCTTTCCTTCCGAACCTCATCAATCCTTTCCAAGGGTTTCCAAGGGGATACCTTTAAAAACACTAGGTCCCCTACTTCCTATTCTTTGTCCTTTCGTGTCAAATCAACATACTTCTTATGTCCATCTTGGGCTACTACCAGCCGTCCTCTGATTAGATCTATTATATCCTTGGTCCTTTGGACTACTGCGGGTCCGAGCATCTTGCGCTCTACAACTTCATCCTAACATAAGGGAGATCGACATTGCCTTCCCTCAAGGATCTCATAAGGCGACAACTCGATAATGACATATGATCTATTATCGTAAGAAAACTCAATCCGTGTTAAGTGATCATTCTAATTTCTTTCAAGTCTATTGCACAGACTCTCATTATAGCTTTTAGCATTAGAGCTTTTGCTTCTTAATGCCCATTCTTTTCCAGTTCATAATCGCTACTCCCTTCCGTTTCTAACATTATACTGGTTATACTTTTGCTCGTGAGCGTTCTATAACCTTTTAATAACCACGCCAACCTTAATATCACGAATGTGTTTCCATTCCGAATACCACCATAACTTTACTACTCCTTTTTCAGCTGTTCCCATTTTCCAAAATTTGATCAATCATATAAAAGTAAAGGAATTTGTTGAGAGATCACTATAATCATGAACACTTGTTATATCGCATAGTTAGTACAGAAGGTGGCCAGCCTTTAGTACTTGACAAGCAACTAAACAATAGATGGTATCCTACTAGGCTTCTATCACACAGATAGATAGTCATTCGGCAATACCTCCCCTTCTGGAAGGGTTGTTCTTCTCAGCTTACATGAAATGAAAAGAAGAGAAAAGAACGAACTGAAGAGAATTGTATATTCGTAAGAAAAAAATTTTATTGCCATAAAATATCTGGCTTGGAATCTACCTCTGAACTATAGAGGTTTGTCATAGGAGAACAAAACATATGTGTATATATATCAAGTATTATCGCATCACATTTCACATGCTTAAATATTTTTGCTATTCCGTCCATCATTCTATGGACCCATGCTCTTCCTCGAGCTTATACTCAATCGCCTTTGAAACTCCCTCGATATCGAAAATCGAATCTGGGATCTCATTTTATACATCATCATTACTAGAATTCTATGCGTGCACCGCAACCTTCCTCATATAGTAATACGGCTCTCTTTTCATAAGAGGGAATAAATATTCAATAGGTAGATATTCTACTTAATTAGTCTATCAATGATAACTTATACACTACCACGACCCGATTAGTGGTACTCAATCTCAACATCCATTCCAATATAACTCTCACGGTTGTAATCAGCTCATTACTCGCAGAATCATTGCTGCATTACTATGGTCCACCACTGACCTACCGTCGTCATTCACTTTCCATGAAATCTTAATATCTAACCATACAGAGTCCATACATGTCGTATAGAATACTTCTAAGGAGCTAACATAATCACCAATCATAATTCATGAAGAACACTCCAAACTCTGACGTACTTTCATGACATGAAGTAGATAAAATTGCAGAAGTGTTTCAGTCAAAGCAACGATAGCAGGTTAATACCATTCTTAATCGTATGCCTTAAATAGAAGACTTAACTCAAGGGTTCGTCTAGTCCTTTTTGAAACATGGTCCTGGCTTATCTCAAGATAGTATCTTCTGAGATAGATAGCCCGCTCATGGCGATTACACGAATTAAACCTTTACCAACTACTATTACGATTGGGTATTGCACAGTCATCAGAAGGAATGTCAATCTTCCAAACCCTAATACAACCTTCATAGCTTTAACCATCATCACTGTATTCCTTTGGCACAAGCGCCTATAATTATCCTCTTACCTTTAAAGTGTCGGCCACCTCTTTGGCCTTTCCTGATAGTAAAATTTTCTTACAATCAATGTCATTTTAGCCACCTCCAAATAAATTTTCTACCTCATTTCAATCACAGCTTATGTGAAGATGTTTTCCTTCAAATCTGATGAGTAAAAAAAAATATCACCATTTTTCCATAAGTTATTGCCTCAGTCTTTAGAGGTTAATCACTGTCACGACTGACTCTCAATCATACTTAGAACATCTTTTATCTTAAGTCCTAATTGCCCTTAACAATTTCGACCATTACTGGTTCGATCCATACTTTCTCGTGGTTTAACACGTGCCCCACTTGGCATCACTATAATTACGTCATATTTCCTTTATCAACATTTCTATTCTTGAGAATTTTGAATATTACCTTTCTCCTTGTAAAACCTCTAAGGTTATCCTTGAATCGTTCCTCCTGTATTCCCTAGATACAGGGCATATCAAGATACCATTTATTAATACCAGAATCATTGTCTATATACTTCTGAAAAAATTTCTCCACTAATTCTTAAAGGTTGTTATTACCTTAATCCTTTCCAATTCATGCTGTCAAAACTCATACTACCCCTATTAAGGGTGAAATGCCAACCTTTATGCATTCCCCTAGGATTCGTCTCAAGTTATCGAAGTTATATCCTTAATTCCACCTTTAAAAAAAATATACTTGCATCCTTTCATGGATAAATCAAGTCATATATCCCTGATAAGGGTGTCTTATTCAATCATTCCCACCTCGATAGTATATGCCTTATTTCATAATAACATCTGTATTCAAAATGAGGTCAATCAATATGACCTCCAAAAGATAACAACGGTTATCCGCTTTTTCTTGCCTAATTTGGTAATGATAACAAGGATGTTCTGGAAGATATTGGTCATGTTCAACGTGAACCTCTTCTTAATAATTCCTTATTTACTTTTGTTGTTTATCTCAACAGTCACCTCAATGTTGGGATATCTTTCATACCTGGCGTCTCCCTTTCTGGGTATCGAGCCACCGATCTTACACTTCACATTCTTAAAGGTCACTTCCTTCATCTAATTTTCCTAATTTCTTACTTCCTTGTCTCCTCAGTCTATCCGCGTCTCATTATTTCTCCTTCGAACTATCTCAAGGTTTCCTCGAATCCTCCCAACTTATAGGGGATAAAATATATGTATCTCTTATGCCTTCAACCATCAATTTTAACTCATGGTAAATCACCCTCATCCTGACGATTACATACTTTTCTATTTCTATTGCTACGAGTCTTTAGGGTTTCCTCATACCCAACTCCTTTATCATTCCTCAAACTCTATTGCCTTTATATTCCTTTCCACTTCAGTTTCTTTTTATTTTTCTTTCTCTTATCATTATTTCATGAACCAACACAACATAAGCATTGATTTCAAACATCCCGTCATTCTGGACTCGTGTCCTCAGAACGAATCTTGACAACTTTTATAACTTAGATTCATAATTCATCATACTCGTCCGCCTTTGTTCTGGCTCTAAAGCTCTTACACTATCTCCATAACCTTGGGAAGTACTTTCCTGAAAACAATTGACTTAACTTAAATCAGTTTATTATAATCTCTTGCTCCGTGCCTTCCTTGGCCTTTCACCAGCGGGTGGCCTCTCTCTTAGGAGGGTAAGTGACAAAACAGTCTTTTGTGATTCGTCAATCATTTAGAATTTCAAATGATTCCTATATTTCCTTTAGCCAGGCTTTTGCCTCGACTGGGTCAACCTGTTCCTTGGAACTCTGAGAGCTTAGCGATTTAAAGGTCATGAAAGAATTTCCTACCGCATTGTTTCCTCAAGGTGGTGGTTGGGGATAATAGTCTAAGTTCTTTTTAGACAGGTCCATGAATTGAATTGCCGTATAGGAGTACCGTCTCGGGTCTCCTTTCCTTACTCGACTTTCTGTTTCCTTAGTATGAAATGTTTCATCCTTCTCCCATACTTGGGGTTATCTTATACGTTTAAATCCTCATTTTCCACTTCATTATGTTATGGGTTCCTTCTATCTTGATGGCGTCCTCCCTGACTATCATATTCAGGGTTTGCCCTAAATCTTATTCCTTGAACTATGACTTTCATCTAAGATCTCATCTTTAAGCTCTTGAACATTTGGAACCCAAATTCTATAGGAATACCTCATTATTCCCTTATCATCTTTCTCGGTATTAATCTCATATCTATTTGTTGGCTCTCTGCCTTCATTCATCACTTTTTCTGGCACAATATGTTCTTTTCCAATCATTCGGTCTGTATTGCAATCTCAAACAGCTTTTCGGTACCGGCTCCGGTTACCTTCACTTCTATTTCCATTTTCTCAAAATTACTTATAAACTCTCCCAAAGACATTATTATCTTGAGTCTCTCCTTTTTACTAAGGGCATCAGCCA
Source organism: Apium graveolens (assembly GCF_009905375.1). NCBI lineage: Eukaryota > Viridiplantae > Streptophyta > Magnoliopsida > Apiales > Apiaceae > Apium > Apium graveolens. The sequence continues at coordinate 102,378,726 of NC_133655.1, read as the reverse complement.
CCACATGGGCTTTCCCCGAATGATAAAGAATCTCCCAATCATAATTCTTGATTAGCTCTATCCGCCTTCTCTGGCGTATGCTGAGCTCTTTTCTGCGTGAAAATGTACTAGAGCACTTATGGCTTAGGTAATTCTCGCACTTCTCTCCATACAAGTAGTGCCTCCAATCTTTAGGGAAAAACTATTGCCACGAGCCCAAGCTCATGGGTGGGGATATCGAATTTTATATTCCCTTAATTTTCTTGACGCGTACGCGATTACCTTATTGTGCTGTATAAGAAGCACCCTAATTCCTTATGCGAAGCGTCACTACACATCACAAAATCTCCTTTTTCCATCCGGCAATGCCAACATAGGGGCCATCACCAATCTTTGCTTCAGTTCTTGAAAGCTATTCTCGCGTTTCTCTGTCCATTCAAACTTCTCAGCCTTACGAGTAAGTCGCGTTAAAGGGGCTACTATCTTTACAAACTTGAACGAACCTCTGGTAGTTACCGGCCAATCCTACCTCTGGGAGTTGCCCTAACCATGGTCATCAATTCCTCAGTGGTCCTTTATTCATTCTTGTCAGGATCCTCCACGGGATCCTCCTCAACAACAATCCCTTCTAGGACAACATCCTCAACTGCTACATCCTCAATATGAACATCATCCGGTCCTGCGTTAGGACGCTCTATTGGATCCACAATCTGATCTCCAATAACTAATAAAACATCATCGCGTTGTTGCTCCTCATCCTCAGGGTTCGGAGTCCCGCTACTATATACGATAACGAACTACGCTTCTATCACGATATTTATAAGGTTTCCCATAAGGGTTTTAACTGTCGGTGCTACGTTAGGTAGCCCGACTATGAACTTGGCAAGAGTTCTTATTATCTTAGTGAACTTATTATCTTAAACGTCATATCATCTCTGAGGTTTATAACGCTTGGCTCTGATACTATTTCTGTAACACCCCCAAATCCGGGGTCGGGGATCCGGGTTGTCACGAGTTCCATTTCCCATAATAACACCCAATCTTAATAAACAATCAACTACTCTGTACTGTGACCCCACAATAAACACACACCACAAGTTATAGTCTCAGAGATGAATATCCAAAAGTAACACGAGTCATTTTATTCCAAAATTATATGCCATTACACCTTAAAAGGGTTTCTGAATAAATTTACATTTCTTTTCCATTATTACAGTTGATAAAGATACATAAATATGGTACATCAAAAGTTGAAAGCCTAGCCTATTGGTAGCTCCTACCTCAGCTACAGCGACATCAACGCCTATAGGAAACTGCAGAACGTTTCCTATCCGCTCGCGAATTGGGAGCTTGGTCCTGTTCATCTTTTCTATCTGTTGTTGTGTGATGAAAGAAGAAAGCAAGGGTGAGCAACAAGCCCACCAGAATAATATGTATAATAATTAACAATATATGAGCATTCTCATAGTACTCATGAAAGCCTCGGTCAAAAAAAAATGAACCAAGTTTGATATCTTAATGCGATGAAGTCGCAAAATATTCAGTATATATACGTATATACTTTTCAAAATATTGGAAGTCCTCTTCCATGCATAATACACACAGAGTTCCAGTGTATAACTATATCAAAATATCGTTGCAAGGTGATCTCATATATCTAACCTTGTCTCAACGTTTTTCTGAAAATCTTTGTCATGCATAATATAATCATTTACTAGATATAAGTTTAAAAGATGAAGTTACAAGATACTCCAATATACTTATATCTTTTCCGAATACTACTTGAACTACCACCGTTCAAGTTATAATTAGATTCAAAAGTTCATCACATAGATGAGACTATAAGACAAGATTTGAATAGATTCAATCTTTGAAATATCATTATAAATAATGAAGTTACGAGATACTTCATTAAGTCCCGATATATATACACCTATATATATACATTTCATACACTCCTTGAAAACCTCTGTTATGAAAATTATAAACAGAGTTGCAATATCCAATAAATTTGGAAAGGAGAAAACCTTGGCATAAACCTGATATCTTGCTGATCAGGCAAAGATACCAATAAGTAACCTTTTCTACTAGTAGATGGATGAATCCCCCACCGGTCATCACCCTGGCCACATAAGGACCTTGTGCTGGACCGCCACCCGGCCTCTTACGCGTTGATGGACTGCCACCCAGCCACTTACACTTTGATAGACCGTACCCCGGCCTGTCGCTTATGCCGACTCAATTAGATGGACTTACTTCCCGAACGTTGGGCAAGTAATCAAATTGATTTTTCAAAACAGCAACCACGTTGCGAATGTAAAATACAATACAGAGCCGGATCCCCCAGGTTTTGAGCGAGTATTTAAATCCCCTTCGAAAGGAGGATCTTAAATATAAAAGAATGAGTTTTTGGGATCCGCCCTAACTTTTAGAAATCATTTTGAAGACTCGAAAACATTTTTAAGAATGTTTGGAGTACTGCTGATTTAATAAAATAAATCAGTCCCAATATATTTAGAAAATATCTGAATATTATTATTTAAATAATATTCCCATAAAGAATAATCTTTATCAAAATAATTGAAGTAGAAGTTTTAAAACTAATACTTGAAATGGATATTAAATAACCCAAGATATACTTATACGAAAGTATAATCTTTATTTGAATAATCAAAAATAAGTTTGATTATCGAAACATTATTCTTTAACAAAATAAAGAATATTATTTAATAAAATAAGCGGAGTCATAAGCCCTCGAATGAATATTCAAAATAATATTCATTAATAAAATAAACGGAGTCATAAGCCCTCGAATGAATATTCAAAATAATATTCATTAATAAAATAAACGGAGTCATAAGCCCTCGAAAGAATATTCAAAATAATATTCATTAAATAATATAAGGTTATCGAATAAACCTTATTCGATTTATAGTTTTGAAAACTATATCAATATATATATATATAACTATATATATATATCATATACTCGGGAACATCTACTCCCGGTTTTAGAAAAGGGTTCACCTTTGGGTCCCCTATCCTCAGGGTATACGCAACTACTGCTTATCTCTAGCATAGGTATTATGCAACTAATAAGCTTTTGAACCAACAGATATATATCAAGATTACGAAACAGACATGCATATATATATCATATCACATTGTAAGTCATATGTCATAGGCCTATTTGTATATTCGAGGATTCAACTCAACTCAAATAAGAATGTAATAAGTAAATAGTGGATCGACCGTCAGAGAGATCTCGCAAAGTAATATCTGTCAAAGAATTCAGAAACAAGGTTCATCTACAGACTTGAGGAGTTAATTCACTGGAAGAAGTTCAAGAAGTTGATCATGCCTCAGTGATATAAATCAAGATCGTGGATTTAATCAAGTGACAGAGATCTCGTCAGGGTATCAATTAATTACAAGGATTTAGTCTGAAGAAAATCAAAAGTATCAAAGTCAAGACATGAAGAAACGTCACGGAAGTTAGTCACTCATGAACCAGACAGTACATCGAGTGTCAACATTGAAGTGGTGGAATTGATTCATAATTCTCAGTGATTTTTAGAAGATATTCAGAAGATTGGTTGCTGCTCAGGGTTAGTATTAATTCTCTATTAATTAATTAAGTCATATAATTTAATTAAGAAAATAAATTATATCTGCAAAGATTAATTTATTTGATTAATCAAATTAATTGATTAATTAATTCAGAATTAATATTAAGGTTTTTCAGAATTTTTAATTGGTTAAAATCTGTTTTAATTCCAAAAAGACAACTGATTGTATTAGTATGACAATCGGTATGACAATCAATAGTCATACCGAAAGTCATGCTAATTTATTTGATTGTCTTACCAGAATTATTATTAGATTAAAATCACTTATTAATTCAGCAAAAACAATCTGCTTGAACTACTATGACAATCGGTATGACAATTGATTGTCATACCGAAAGTCTTGCTAGTTCATTCTGATTGTCTTGCTAGTTCTAAGGATAGTCCTACCGATTGTCTTGCTGAGCTCAGGATTGTCTTGCCAGGTCAATTCTATTCTGTTGATTAAAAAGAAGCAGACAAGCAGCAGTTCACTACAACTCAATCATCCAACAAACAAAAAACAAGAACACAGCAGCCGCATCAAATATTTCATTTTTCATCTGCTTATTTCAAAGATCAATTTCTAGATTGCAAAGTTAAATCCAATCAACTAGAAATCTTTATCTTGTTCTTGTGTAACAATCTAGCGGATCAAAATCCCTAGAACTTAATCTCAAATCGCATTTAGCATTTGATCTTTTAATTACAAAAAATAGAAAAAGTTCATGTCGAATTTATTCTAGATTTGTAATAATTGATTTGAGATTAATCCCTTGTAACCGATACCGTAGTTGTAACACCTTTCAAGTTTAATAAAAGTTTTATTTAACTTGAATTTTGTTTCACAATTTTATTCCGCATTTTATTCGATTAAACGGTATTGTTTGCATTCAACCCCCCTTCTACAAACAAATTGGGACCTAACAATTGGTATCAGAGCATTCTGATTAACGAACAAATCAAGATCCTAGACTTTTGTGATTTTTCAACTCCTTGAATTTTTATTTATTCAAAATTCATAATGACTTCACATAAAGTTGGAACCGTTAAAATTCCACAATTTGATAAAGAGAATTATATCATGTGGAAGAAGAAGATGTTATTATTTTTACAAGTTGCAAATCCCAAATATTCAAACTTGTTAAAGAAGGGTATAAAAACTCCGATGGTTATTGAACCGGAGGTAATAATAGATGGTGTGGTGACTACTAAAGCTAGTACCTATCCAAAAGAGCCCGAAGATTTTACTCCTGCTGAGAAGGAAGAAGCCTCCTTGGATGCCAACCTTCAATTAATATTAATTGATTCCCTTGATCCCTTGATGAACAGACATGTGATGAACTGTAAAAATTCTAAACACATGTGGGAAACTATTGAGGTAATTAATGAAGGCACAGAGGAAGTTAGGGAGAACAAGTTGGAAATCCTAACCTCTGAATATGAACATTTCAAATCAAATCCAGGAGAAGGAATTACTGAAGTGTTTGAGAGGTACAATACGTTGATCAACAACCTGAACATCAATGGAAAGTATTATTCAATCAGGGAGGTCAACAAAAAGTTCCTTTTAACACTGCCAGCTCATCTTGAACATAGAATCACTGCCATTAGAGAAGCTAGAGATCTGAGTGAGATTTCTTTGGACAGGCTCTATGGAGTGTTAAAAACTTATGAGTTGGAGCAGATTCAACAGAAGGAAGTCTACGGGAAGGATAGAATGGTCAGCACATCTAATGCACTTGTAGCTGAAGGTCAACAACAACAACAATCTCAACAGTTAGAAAGAATGGTACAGTTTTGCAAGGGTGAGGAAAATGAGTTAGTAGCTGAATATGATCCTCCTACTAAAAATCAATCAAGTGATGATTTTTATTCCTTGGAAGAGCTGGAGCAATTGGAAGATGAATCAATGGCCCAAATTGTCAAGAGATTCTCCCATGTCAGATTCAGGAGGAATCCCAAGCTTAAGTACAAGTCCAACTACAACAAATTCCAGAAAGGTGGATCTTCATCCTCTAACACCAGCAGTGGTGGGTACAAAACAGGGATGGTTGATCGGAGCACCATTAGATGCTATAACTGCAATGAGTTGGGACACTTTGCCACAGAATGTAGGAAGCCAAAGCAAGTAAGAAAGAACTCTGAAAGGGCTTATCTGGCAAAGGGAAGAAGCTGGGATGATACTGATAGTGAAGATGAAGAAGAAGGAAATCTTGCTCTTATGGCTATTGATGAAAAACTTCATCGTCAAGAATAGAGGTAAAACTTTCTGATGCTGAAATGGTTTATCATCTAAGAGGTAACTTAGATTGTGCACGTCGTGATAATGAACTGTTAAGTTTACAGATCACAGACCTTGAGAAAGAGGTCAATGAATTAAGACTTGTGCACATTAATCAAGACAAATTAAAAGAACAGGTATCTTTTCTAGAGAATAGAGTAGACTGTTATAGAAAACTCGAAACTATTCTCAAAGACAAGATCACCGGTCTTGAGACTAAGGTTAGAGCCTACTTCAATTCTTGTTCGAAGGCTAAAGAGTTCTACAGTAAGCAATCTGTTAATCAAACATCTGGAATAGGTTATGATTACAATGTTGCTATTGGAGAATTAGGCATAAACTCCCCTCCTCGTGTCTGTGCTAAAGGGAGGGAAGTACCACATGTGCTTAAGGGTGTTGATGAACCCCTCTATAAACCATCAATTGCTGAACTATTTGATGCGACCTCTTCTGTTATTCAAGAAGAAATACGTGCTGAAGATCTTGCTAATGAGAAGGTTATTTCCAAGTCAAGTGTGTCGAAAGTTCCAGTCAAAGTTGTGAAAGCAACTGAGACTAACTCAGACACACATGAGTTGGATAACAAAAATGCCATGTCTGCCATGCATAAATTGCCTACTATTAATCACTCTCATAAAGCATGTGGTGTTTCTAATTGTATGTCTTGTGCTTTTAATATGATGTATGCTTATTTTAATGGTAAGCATGTTTCTAATGATAAGACTACTCCTCGTCAGCATGTGAATAACAAGAAGCATGATAGGTCTAAGACTGCTAGTCCTTCTAAGGCTAGAAAGGAGACATTTGTGCCTAAGCTTAAACAGAAATTTGTTAAAGCTGTTTACAAGGTCAAATGTTCAGTCATTGAGAAAGTTGAGACCATTAAGATTAAAAATGTTGTTTTTCCTGACATAGGACAATTCTACAAGTATGCCGGGCCCAACCAAGTTTGGGTTCCGAAGAAGGGTTAATCCATTTGTGTTACAGGGCATTAAAACAGGTGAAACCGGAAGTGTGGATTCTTGACAATGGATCATCAACACATATGACCGGAGATAGAGCCCTGCTATCAAATGTGGATTGAGAAAGCTGGCCCCCTGGTTACCTTTGGAGATAACAGCAAAGGTTTATCTGAGGGATATGGCTGTTTGCAAGCTTGATATGTTATCAGTGAAATTTTAAATAGTGTGCTAGGTTATTATTAGGAAGCAGTATCTAACATATAGCACCAGTGACGAGACTTGAGAATATTACGACATATTAGGCACCTGATGCACATTACACTTGGAATTGGACTCTAGTAAGATGTGTACAAGTGTACTCCTGGTTGGTGAGTCAAAAGAGGAAGTCAATGCACCTCAGTTCATGGACTTTATGCAATCTCTTCTTCACAATCTCACTTCAGGTTGGTATGAACTAGTGTACTGCTCAAGTAATCGTCATATTTATAACTCTCTTATCATTAGGCACAATCATATTGTTTTATATGTGCAGTGATATATTGGTTATGCAACATAACAATTAGTATCTAAAGTACTTGACAAGTATCGGTCAATGATATGTTGTTAACATTATGTTGCAGATATTTGTAAGCTTTTGACATGAATGAGAATTACTTAGACTTTACACTAAGTGATCAATGTTTTATCAAAAACTCATTCATATTGAAAAACAAAATCAAACTTCTTTCTACATTAGTGATTTCTTATTTCGTGTAAAATCTTTTGAAATCACTATTGTAAATCATTTTCTCTCTATCACCATATGTTCTGTGTTACAGGTTCAGTCTCCAATGACTTTCTTTCATTGACAGTCATGAGGTTGAAAACCCACAACATCTATCCCAGACTGTAAAGACAAACACAGAAACAGAACCAACCAACACTCTCTTACCACTAAATATAGTATGAATGAGCGTGAGGGAGATAGTGCCTAAGTGCACCACATAAGGAAGGTTCTGTAGTCAACACAGTAGCTCTGTCTCCTACATAGATGAGTAGTATTTAAACCGAGACAACTGCTAGCCCCCATACATCTTCTCAAAAAGATGTAATGGCTGAAAAGGCACAAAAACAGTTACTAGATTCATTCTCTCAACAGGGTGCGTCTATTGAATTTTGCCTGTCGGCCAAGGCATCCGATGTAGTGTCACCACTTCAAACATAAACAATTCTTGATGCACAAGGAAAGGTTACACACACAAAGGATGAGTTGACGGAAACAAGAGTTTCGACCATTTTAAGGTCAGATTCGATTGTTCAAGGTTCGTTAATGGACCAATTGCCTTTACAGGTGTTAGGAGAGGATACTGATCCAAAAGCCATATGTCAGTGGTCAGTGTCTACCTCCCCAGGCTTAAATCCCCTGGATGCATCTGCGGATAGTGGATCTGACATAGGCGCAGATCGGCAACTTGTTGACAATGATTCAGATATTACCTGATGAGTCACAAGGAAATGTCTTCACAGACATTAGAAGGGAACCTTGATCTTTATGCTAAATTCGTTGGATCATTGTTTACCTTCCCAGAATTCAAATCTGGAACCCTAAAAGGGAAACTATCAACTTGTAGATTATGACTCAGATTCATCTGACGAGTTTAACAAGGATGGGGATTTGCGAACTCCCATTGCACCACCTGTGACCTCCTTAAGGATGGCTAAGGTGATTTTCCTTGCAGGTACAGCTGGATTATGGAGCTATGAGAGGAGTGATACACTTGTGAGAAAGAGTGTAAACACGAGTGGAGAGAAGAGTGAAACACATGTGAGGTACACTAAACAGAATCACACACTCACAGTGAGGAAGAAAGAGAAACTACTTGTTATTTCTTTTCCAACCTAGTGAAATATGAGAACTCCTTCAGACGACGGCATACATTCCTTCTTTAAGGGGGAGATAAAAGCTTAAGTAATAGTTTGAAGATTCCTCAACTAAGGGGGAGAAATAGCAGGGAGTAAGAAAAAGATCCTACTTGTACACTACACCACACCATTGTTGTTTGTAACTACGGATCCTATTGTACGGGAGAGGTGGTAAACACAAGGTGATTTTCTAAGTAAGGGGAGAAGCTGTTTTCAAAAGGGGAGTACCATTGGCTTTTATCTGCGGATCCTATTGTACGGGAGAGGTGGTAAACGAAGGTGATCTTCTTTAATCAGTTGATTCTCATAGGGGGAGAAGTAAGAGAGATATGGGCTTCTCAACAGGAAATGTGTTTGTACAAATGAAGATGGAACTACTTGAAGATATGTTCAGTCTAGAGGAACATCTACTTGGAATCTGGAAAATGTTAAATCTCATCCAGAACTTTTCTGCTATTTACTTTGCATGTATGTTTATATCTTTTTCTTATTTGTTAGTTGAGTTATCCTCTAGGTATTTGTGTGTTATTGTCTAACAAACAAATAGGGGGAGATTGTAAGTCATATGTCATAGGCCTATTTGTATATTCGAGGATTCAACTCAACTCAAATAAGAATATAATAAGTAAATAGTGGATCGACCGTCAGAGAGATCTCGCAAAGTAATATCTGTCAAAGGATTCAGAAACAAGGTTCATCTACAGACTTGAGGAGTTAATTCACTGGAAGAAGTTCAAGAAGTTGATCATGCCTCAGTGATATAAATCAAGATCGTGGATTTAATCAAGTGACAGAGATCTCGTCAGGGTATCAATTAATTACAAGGATTTAGTCTGAAGAAAATCAAAAGTATCAAAGTCAAGACATGAAGAAACGTCACGGAAGTTAGTCACTCATGAACCAGACAGTACATCGAGTGTCAACATTGAAGTGGTGGAATTGATTCATAATTCTCAGTGATTTTTAGAAGATATTCAGAAGATTGGTTGCTGCTCAGGGTTAGTATTAATTCTCTATTAATTAATTAAGTCATATAATTTAATTAAGAAAATAAATTATATCTGCAAAGATTAATTTATTTGATTAATCAAATTAATTGATTAATTAATTCAGAATTAATATTAAGGTTTTTCAGAATTTTTAATTGGTTAAAATCTGTTTTAATTCCAAAAAGACAACTGATTGTATTAGTATGACAATCGGTATGACAATCAATAGTCATACCGAAAGTCATGCTAATTCATTTGATTGTCTTACCAGAATTATTATTAGATTAAAATCACTTATTAATTCAGCAAAAACAATCTGCTTGAACTACTATGACAATCGGTATGACAATTGATTGTCATACCGAAAGTCTTGCTAGTTCATTCTGATTGTCTTGCTAGTTCTAAGGATAGTCCTACCGATTGTCTTGCTGAGCTCAGGATTGTCTTGCCAGGTCAATTCTATTCTGTTGATTAAAAAGAAGCAGACAAGCAGCAGTTCACTACAACTCAATCATCCAACAAACAAAAACAAGAACACAGCAGCCGCAGCAAATATTTCATTTTTCATCTGCTTATTTCAAAGATCAATTTCTAGATTGCAAAGTTAAATCCAATCAACTAGAAATCTTTATCTTGTTCTTGTGTAACAATCTAGCGGATCAAAATCCCTAGAACTTAATCTCAAATCGCATTTAGCATTTGATCTTTTAATTACAAAAAATAGAAAAAGTATATGTCGAATTTATTCTAGATTTGTAATAATTGATTTGAGATTAATCCCTTGTAACCGATACCGTAGTTGTAACACCTTTCAAGTTTAATAAAAGTTTTATTTAACTTGAATTTTATTTCATAATTTTATTCCGCATTTTATTCGATTAAACGGTATTGTTTGCATTCAACCCCCCTTCTACAAACAAATTGGGACCTAACACACATGCTCCAATATATCGCAAGACTTTGCTAATAACAATCATGCACTTATCACAAGATAATGCATATACATATATACATCACAACAACAATATAACGGGTAGAAAACTTGCCTGAGTGCTCCCGAATAGACTTAAGCTTAGAGTGGGTCCGATAACCTATGAACAACAACATAAGTCGTAATTAAACCCCGGTCGCCTAAGAAACTAGACTTAAACCATTTAGAGTCCTACGCTCGTTTTCGCGCTTAATGATTTACTTAAGTCGCTCGAGTACCCTCGGCTCCACCATTTTTAATAAATTAACCATTACGAGTTTTAAGGAGATTCTTTCACGAGTGCCTTACCAACTGCCTAATCCACTTTACATAATTGTTTCATACTCCAATTAGTCCTTTTAGGTCTTTAACCTAGGTTTCAAAGTAAGGCGAGGGGTAATGGTTCGTTCGCGAAACGTCGTTACTTAAAACGGCCGTTTCTCCTAAACCGTACATCGGAATCAAACGAACCACATATCAAAACGAAGCTCGTAACATGAACTATCTAATCATGGCAATGGTCAAAACCTAACAGTGAGTTCTCGGATCCTGATGTTATGTACAAAAACAGTCTAGGATAAATCGGGCATTACGACGGCTATGTTTACGCGATTACCAATTTTCTCACTACACCAAAACCTCACCAAACAACCCCCAATCATTAACACATCAAAATCTCAACTAAATAATACTATTCCAGTCCTTATTCTCCAGATCATCTCAACCAACCACAATCAAGTTCTATTAACTATAATAAGATTCATTCACCAAATCACTCCAAATTCAAATCAAACTACTAATAATCAAAGACCATGCTTCTCATTTAGAAAACTAACCATCAAACTCACTAATAATCAAATTAAAGGCTAGGTTTTGAAGTTTATACCTTCCTTGGGAGGTGTTAAGTTGTTAGGAAGCCTTAGGGAGCCTCCTACAAGCTTGATCTTTCCAAAGAAATCAAGAACACAAAGTTAGGCTTTGAAGTTTCTAAAAGTCCGATTTAAAGAACTATAAAAATTAGGGTCTTACCATGCTTATTTGGAAGAGACTTGTGAACAAGAGTTGTAGGCCATCTCAATACCTTTCCAACGAGCTATAGAACACAACATTTGAGTGAGTATTGAAGGAGATATGGCAGTTTGAAGTTACTGGGTTTGTTTTAGCCGAGAGCTTTCTTCTTGAAATGGGAAAGTCAACTTTCAATTTGTATTTGTGTTATGATATTTGTTGGTTGGTTGCTTCCTTTTGTCTTGGAAATAAATTAAATTTTTACCATGGTGAAAAATGTGTGGCTCACAATCAACCAACCAATCCTTCCCACTTGTCATGTTTATGTCACCTTGTGATGTCATCCTCCCTCACTTGCCCTCTTCTTATTGGTTGGATGACCTCATCATCCCTAACCTCCTTGATTAACTCCTAATTGTTTGTCTAATGACTGCTGATCTGTTATACGGTTCGCTTAACTTTCGTTCTCGTTTCTCGTTTGAGGGATCATACCCGGGATCTTATTACTTGGGTTTCCTTAACCTTTCTCAATACATTATATTCCTTTTATGATCCTTTCTTATAATCCTTTAATTTAAATCCTTTTTATCCTGTTACCTTATACTCAATTCTTTCTGTATCTAGTGGATTTCCGGGAAAAAATCAAAGTGTTCGGAATTGGATTCTGACGATCTTTACATACACTTATATACCATATAGAGTACTAATAAAATCTCAGAATATCAATAACAGAACCCCTACATAGTGTGGCATGAAAAGTTTTCTTATTCAGCATAATCAGCAAAATACTATTCATAAGGGTTTCAAAAATTCCAAAAATTGGGGTTATTACAGTCTCCCCTCCTTAAAAAGATTCCGTCCCGGAATCAGATAGAAAATGAATAGGGATACTCTCTTAACATTGCACTTTCTAACTCTCGAGTAAATTTTCCCACATTGTGGTTCCTCCATCAAACTCTGAATAGTTTGATAACCCTTCTCCTAAGCACTTGTTCCTTTTCACTCTATAACCCTTCCTGGTTGCTCCGTATAGGTTACGTCGGGTTGCATGTCTATGCGCTCATATGCCCCTATTTATCTGGCATCTGAATTACAATTCCTTAACATTGATACGTGGAACACGTTATGAACTTGCTACAGGTTCGGGGGTAGGGCTAGCTCGTATGCTAACTTCCCAATATGTTTTAGTATATCCAAGGGTCCGACAAATTGTGGACTTAGCTTTCCTTTCCTTCCGAACCTCATCAATCCTTTCCAAGGGTTTCCAAGGGGATACCTTTAAAAACACTAGGTCCCCTACTTCCTGTTCTTTGTCCTTTCGTGTCAAATCAACATACTTCTTATGTCCATCTTGGGCTACTACCAGCCGTCCTCTGATTAGATCTATTATATCCTTGGTCCTTTGGACTACTGCGGGTCCGAGCATCTTGCGCTCTACAACTTTATCCTAACATAAGGGAGATCGACATTGCCTTCCCTCAAGGATCTCATAAGGCGATAACTCGATAATGACATATGATCTATTATCGTAAGAAAACTCAATCCGTGTTAAGTGATCATTCCAATTTCTTTTAAGTCTATTGCACAGACTCTCATTATAGCTTTTAGCATTAGAGCTTTTGCTTCTCAATGCCCATTCTTTTCCAGTTCATAATCGCTACTCCCTTCCGTTTCTAACATTATACTGGTTATACTTTCGCTCGTTAGCGTTCTATAACCTTTTAATAACCACGCCAACCTTAGTATCACGAATGTGTTTCCATTCCGAATACCACCATAACTTTACTACTCCTTTTTCAGCTGTTCCCATTTTCCAAAATTTGATCAATCATATAAAAGTAAAGGAATTTGTTGAGAGATCACTATGATCATGAACACTTGTTATATCGCATAGTTAGTACAGAAGGTGGCCAGCCTTTAGTACTTGACAAGCAACTAAACAATAGATGGTATCCTACCAGGCTTCTATCACACAGATAGATAGTCATTCGGCAATACCTCCCCTTCTGGAAGGGTTGTTCTTCTCAGCTTACATGAAATAAAAAGAAGAGAAAAGAACGAACTGAAGAGAATTGTATATTCGTAATAAAAAAATTTTATTGCCATAAAATATCTGGCTTGGAATCTACCTCTGAACTATAGAGGTTTGTCATAGGAGAATAAAACATATGTGTATATATATCAAGTATTATCGCATCGCATTTCACATGCTTAAATATTTTTGTTATTCCGTCCATCATTCTATGGACCCATGCTCTTCCTCGAGCTTATACTCAATCACCTTTGAAACTCCCTCGATATCGAAAATCGAATCTGGGATCTCATTTTATACATCATCATTACTAGAATTCTATGCGTGCACCGCAACCTTCCTCATATAGTAATACGACTCTCTTTTCATAAGAGGGAATAAATATTCAATAGGTAGATATTCTACTTAATTAGTCTATCAATGATAACTTATACACTACCACGACCCGATTAGTGGTACTCAATCTCAACATCCATTCCAATACAACTCTCACGGTTGTAATCAGCTCATTACTCGCAGAATCATTGTTGTATTACTATGGCCCACCACTGACCTACTGTCGTCATTCACTTTCCATGAAATCTTAATATCTAACCATACGGAGTCCATACATGTCGTATAGAATACTTCTAAGCAGCTAACATAATCACCAATCATAATTCATGAAGAACACTCCAAACTCTGACGTAATTTCATGACATGAAGTAGATAAAATTGCAGAAGAGTTTCAGTCAAAGCAACGATAGCAGGTTAATACCATTCTTAATCGTATGCCTTAAATAGAAGACTTAACTCAAGGGTTCGTCTAGTCCTTTTTGAAATATGGTCCTGGCTTATCTCAAGATAGTATCTTCTGAGATAGATAGCCCGCTCATGGCGATTACACGAATTAAACCTTTACCAACTACTATTACGGTTGGGTATTGCACAGTCATCAGAAGGAATGTCAATCTTCCAAACCATAATTAAACCTTCATAGCTTTAACCATCATCAATGTATTCCTTTGGCATAAGCGCCTATAATTATCCTCTTACCTTTAAAGTGTCGGCCACCTCTTTGGCCTTTCCTGATAGTAAAATTTTCTTACAGTCAATGTCATTTTAACCACCTCCAAATAAATTTTCTACCTCATTTCAATCACAGCTTATGTGAAGATGTTTTCCTTCAAATCTGATGAGTAAAAAAAAATATCACCATTTTTCCATAAGTTATTGCCTCAGTCTTTAGAGGTTAATCACTGTCACGACTGACTCTCAATCATACTTAGAACATCTTTTATCTTAAGTCCTAATTTCCCTGAACAATTTCGACCATTACTGGTTCGATCCATACTTTCTCGTGGTTTAACACGTGCCCCACTTGGCATCACTATAATTACGTCATATTTCCTTTATCAACATTTCTATTCTTGAGAATTTTGAATATTACCTTTCTCCTTATAAAACCTCTAAGGTTATCCTTGAATCGTTCCTCCTGTATTCCCTAGATACAGGGCATATCAAGATACCATTTATTAATACTAGAATCATTGTCTATATACTTCTGAAAAAATTTCTCCACTAATTCTTAAAGGTTGTTATTACCTTAATCCTTTCCAATTCATACTGTCAAAACTCATACTACCCCTATTAAGGGTGAAATGCCAACCTTTATGCATTCCCCTAGGATTCGTCTCAAGTTATCGAAGTTATATCCTTAATTCCACCTTAAAAAAAATATACTTGCATCCTTTCATGGATAAATCAAGTCATATATCCCTGATAAGGGTGTCTTATTCAATCATTCCCACCTCGATAGTATATACCTAATTTCATAATAACATCTGTATTCAAAATGAGGTCAATCAATATGGCCTCCAAAAGATAACAACGGTTATCCGCTTTTTCTTGCCTAATTTGGTAATGATAACAAGGATGTTCTGGAAGATATTGGTCGTGTTCAACGTGAACCTCTTCTTAATAATTCCTTATTTACTTTTGTTGTTTATCTCAACAGTCACCTCAATATTGGGATATCTTTCATACCTGGCGTCTCCCTTTCTGGGTATCGAGCCACCGATCTTACACTTCACATTCTTGAAGGTCACTTCCTTCGTCCAATTTTCCTAATTTCTTACTTTCTTGTCTCCTCAGTCTATCCGCGTCTCATTATTTCTCCTTCGAACTATCTCAAGGTTTCCTCGAATCCTCCCAACTTACAGGGGATAAAATATATGTATCTCTTATGCCTTCAACCATCAATTTTAACTCATGGTGAATCACCCTCATCCTAACGATTACATACTTTTCTATTTCTATTGCTACGAGTCTTTAGGGTTTCCTCATACCCAACTCCTTTATCATTCCTCAAACTCTATTGCCTTTATATTCCTTTCCACTTCAGTTTCTTTTTATTTTTCTTTCTCTTATCATTATTTCATGAACCAACACAACATAAGCATTGATTTCAAACATCCCGTCATTCTGGACTCGTGTCCTCAGAATGAATCTTGACAACTTTTATAACTTAGATTCATAATTCATCATACTCGTCCGCCTTTGTTCTGGCTCTAAAGCTCTTACACTATCTCCATAACCTTGGAAAGTAATTTCCTGAAAACAATTGACTGAACTTAAATCAGTTTATTATAATCTCTTGCTCTGTACCTTCCTTGGCCTTTCACCAGCGGGTGGCCTTTCTCTTAGGAGGGTAAGTGACAAAACAGTCTTTTGTGATTCGTCAATCATTTAGAATTTCAAATGATTCCTATATTTCCTTTAGCCAGGCTCTTACCTCGACTGGGTCAACCTGTTCCTTAAAACTCTGAGAGCTTAGCGATTTAAAGGTCATGAAAGAATTTCCTACCGCATTGTTTCCTCAAGGTGGTGGTTGGGGATAATAGTCTAAGTTCTTTTTAGACAGGTCCATGAATTGCCGTATAGAAGTACCGTCTCGGGTCTCCTTTCCTTACTCGACTTTCTGTTTCCTTAGTATGAAATGTTTCATCCTTCTCCCATACTTGGGGTTATCTTATACGTTAAAATCCTCATTTTCCACTTCATTATGTTATGGGTTCCTTCTATCTTGATGGCGTCCTCCCTGACTGTCATATTCAGGGTTTTCCCTAAATCTTATTCCTTGAACTATGACTTTCATCTAAGATCTCATCTTTAAGCTCTTGAACATTTGTAACCCAAATTCTATAGGAATACCTCATTATTCCCTTATCATCTTTCTCGGTATTAATCTCATATCTATTTGTTGGCTCTCTGCCTTCATTCATCACTTTTTCTGGCAAAATATGTTCTTTTCCAATAATTCGATCTGTATTGCAATCTCAAACAGCTTTTCGGTACCGGCTCCGGTTACCTTCACTTCTATTTCCATTTTCTCAAAATCTCTTATAAACTCTCCCAAAGACATTATTATCTTGAGTCTCTCCTTTTTACTAAGGGCATCAGCCACCACATGAGCTTTCCCCGAATGATAAAGAATCTCCCAATCATAATTCTTGATTAGCTCTATCCGCCTTCTCTGGCGTATGCTGAACTCTTTTCTGCGTGAAAATGTACTAGAGCACTTATGGCTTAGGTAATTCTCGCACTTCTCTCCATACAAGTAGTGCCTCCAATCTTTAGGGCAAAACTATTACCACGAGCCCAAGCTCATGGGTGGGGATATCGAATTTTATATTCCCTTAATTTTCTTGACGCGTACGTGATTACCTTGTTGTGCTGTATAAGAAGCACCCTAATTCCTTATGCGAAGCGTCACTACACATCATAAAATCTCCTTTTTCCATCCGGCAATGCCAACATAGGGGCCATCGCCAATCTTTGCTTCAGTTCTTGAAAGCTATTCTCGCGTTTCTCTGTCCATTCAAACTTCTCAGCCTTACGAGTAAGCCGCGTTAAAGGGGCTACTATCTTTACAAACTTGAACGAACCTATGGTAGTGACCGGCCAATCCTACCTCTGGGAGTTGCCCTAACCATGGTCATCAATTCCTCAGTGGTCCTTCATTCATTCTTGTCAGGATCCTCCACGGGATCCTCCTCAGCAACAATCCCTTCTAGGACAGCATCTTCAACTGCTACATCCTCAATATGAACATCATCCGGTCCTGCGTTAGGACGCTCTATTGGATCCACAATCTGATCTCCAATAACTAATAAAACATCATCGCGTTGTTGCTCCTCATCCTCAGGGTTCGAAGTCCCGCTACTATATACGATAACGAACTACGCTTCTATCACGATATTTATAAGGTTTCCCATAAGGGTTTTAACTGTCGGTGCTACGTTAGGTAGCCCGACTATGAACTTGACAAAAGTTCTTATTAGCTTAGTGAACTTATTATCTTAAACGTCATATCATCTCTGAGGTTTTTAACGCTTGGCTCTGATACCATTTTTGTAACACCCCCAAATCCGGGGTCGGGGATCCGGGTTGTCACGAGTTCCATTTCCCTTAATAACACCCAATCTTAATAAACAATCAACTATTCGGTACTATGACCCCACAATAAACACACACACCATAAGTTATAGTCTCAGAGATGAATATCCAAAAGTAACACGAGTCATTTTATTCCAAAATTATATGCCATTACACCTTAAAAGGGTTTCTGAATAGATTTACATTTCTTTGCCATTATTACAGTTGATAAAGATACATAAGTATGGTACATCAAAAGTTGAAAGCCTAGCCTATTGGTAGCTCCTACCTCAGCTACAACGACATCAACGCCTATAGGAAACTGCGGAACGTTTCCTATCCGCTCGCGAATTGGGAGCTTGGTCCTGTTCATCTTTTCTATCTGTTGTTGTGTGATAAAAGAAGAAAGCAAGGGTGAGCAACAAGCCCACCGAAATAATATGTATAATAATTAACAATATATGAGCATTCTCATAGTACTCATGAAAGCCTCGGTCAAAAGAAATGAACCAAGTTTGATATCTTAATGCGATGAAGTCGCAAAATATTCAGTATATATACGTATATACTTTTCAAAATATTGGAAGTCTCTTCCATGCATAATACACACAGAGTTCCAGTGTATAACTGTATCAAAATATCGTTGCAAGGTGATCTCATATATCTAATCTTGTCTCAACGTTTTTCTGAAAATCTTTGTCATGCATAAGATAATCATTTACTAGATATAAGTTTAAAAGATGAAGTTACAAGATACTCCAATATACTTATATCTTTTCCGAATACTACTTGAACTACCACCGTTCAAGTTATAAGTAGATTCAAAAGTTCATCACATAGATGAGACTACAAGACAAGATTTGAATAGATTCAATCTTTGAAATATCATTATAAATATGAAGTTACGAGATACTTCATTAAGTCCCGATATATATATACACCTATATATATACATTTCATACACTCCTTGAAAACCTCTGTTATGAAAATTATAAACAGAGTTGCAATATCCAATAAATTTGGAAAGGAGAAAACCTTGGCATAAACCTGATATCTTGCTAATCAGGCAAAGATACCAATAAGTAACCTTTTCTACTAGTAGATGGATGAATCCCCCACTGGTCATCACCCTGGCCACATAAGGACCTTGTGCTGGACCGCCACCCGGCCTCTTACGCGTTGATGGACTGCCACCCAGCCACTTACACTTTGATAGACCGTACCCCGGCCTGTCGCTTATGCCGACTCAATTAGATGGACTTACTTCCCGAACGTTGGGCAAGTAATCAAATTGATTTCTCAAAACAGCAACCACGTTGCGAATGTAAAATACACTACAGAGCCGGATCCCCCAGGTTTTGAGCGAGTATTTAAATCCCCTTCGAAAGGAGGATCTTAAATATAAAAGAATGAGTTTTTGGGATCCGCCCTAACTTTTAGAAATCATTTTGAAGACTCGAAAACATTTTTAAGAATGTTTGGAGTACTGCTGATTTAATAAAATAAATCAGTCCCAATATATTTAGAAAATATCTGAATATTATTATTTAAATAATATTCATATAAAGAATAATCTTTATCAAAATAATTGAAGTAGAAGTTTTAAAACTCATACTTGAAATGGATATTAAATAACCCAAGATATACTTATACAAAAGTATAATCTTTATTTGAATAATCAAAAATAAGTTTGATTATCGAAACATTATTCTTTAACAAAATAAAGAATATTATTTAATAAAATAAGCGGAGTCATAAGCCCTCGAATGAATATTCAAAATAATATTCATTAATAAAATAAACGGAGTCATAAGCCCTCGAATGAATATACAAAATAATATTCATTAATAAAATAAACGGAGTCATAAGCCCTCGAATGAATATTCAAAATAATATTCATTAAATAATATAAGGTTATCGAATAAACCTTATTCGATTAATAGTTTTGAAAACTATATCAATATATATATATAACTATATATATATATATCATATACTCGGGAACATCTACTCCCGGTTTTAGAAAAGGGTTCACCTTTGGGTCCCCTATCCTCAGGGTATACACAACTACTGCTTATCTCTAGCATAGGTATTATGCAACTAATAAGCATTTGAACCAACAGATATATATCAAGATTACGAAACAGACATGCATATATATATCATATCACATGCTCCAATATATCGCAAGGCTTTGCTAATAACAATCATGCACTTATCACAAGATAATGCATATACATATATACATCACAACAACAGTATAACGGGTAGAAAACTTGCCTGAGGGCTCCCGGATAGACTTAAGCTTAGAGTGGGTCCGATAACCTATGAACAACAACATAAGTCGGAATTAAACCCCGGTCGCCTAAGAAACTAGACTTAAACCATTTAGAGTCCTACGCTCGCTTTCGCGCTTAATGATTTACTTAAGTCGCTCGAGTACCCTCGGCTCCACCATTTTTAATAAATTAACCATTATGAGTTTTAAGGAGATTCTTTCACGAGTGCCTTACCAACTGCCTAATCCACTTTACATAATTGTTTCATACTCCAATTAGTCCTTTTAGGTCTTTAACCTAGGTTTCAAAGTAAGGCGAGGGGTAATGGTTCGTTCGCGAAACGTCGTTACTTAAAACGACCGTTTCTCCTAAACCGTACATCGGAATCAAACGAACCACATATCAAAACGAAGCTCGTAACATGAACTATCTAATCATGGCAATGGTCAAAACCTAACAGTGAGTTGTCGGATCCTGATGTTATGTACAAAAACAGTCTAGGATAAATCGGGCATTACGACAGCTATGTTTACGCAATTACCAATTTTCTCACTACACCAAAACCTCACCAAACAACCCCCAATCATTAACACATCAAAATCTCAACTAAATAATACTATTCCAGTCCTTATTCTCCAGATCATCTCAACCAACCACAATCAAGTTCTATTAACTATAATAAGATTCATTCACCAAATCACTCCAAATTCAAATCAAACTACTAATAATCAAAGACCATGCTTCTCATTTAGAAAACTAACCATCAAACTCACTAATAATCAAATTAAAGGCTAGGTTTTGAAGTTTATACCTTCCTTGGGAGGTGTTAAGTTGCTAGGAAGCCTTAGGGAGCCTCCTACAAGCTTGATCTTTCCAAAGAAATCAAGAACACAAAGTTAGGCTTTGAAGTTTCTAAAAGTCCTATTTAAAGAACTGTAAAAATGAGGGTCTTACCATGCTTATTTGGAAGAGACTTGTGAACAAGAGTTGTAGGCCATCTCAATATCTTTCCAACGAGCTATATAACACAACATTTGAGTGAGTATTGAAGGAGATATGGCAGTTTGAAGT
Organism: Apium graveolens; assembly: GCF_009905375.1. NCBI lineage: Eukaryota > Viridiplantae > Streptophyta > Magnoliopsida > Apiales > Apiaceae > Apium > Apium graveolens. The sequence goes on along the minus strand of NC_133655.1, from coordinate 102,357,229 downwards.
TACTGGGTTTGTTTTAGCCGAGAGCTTTCTTCTTGAAATGGGAAAGTCAACTTTCAATTTGTATTTGTGTTATGATATTTGTTGGTTGGTTGCTTCCTTTTGTCTTGGAAATAAATTAAATTTTTACCATGGTGAAAAATGTGTGGCTCACAATCAACCAACCAATCCTTCCCACTTATCATGTTTATGTCACCTTGTGATGTCATCCTCCCTCACTTGCCCTCTTCTTATTGGTTGGATGACCTCATCATCCCTAACCTCCTTGATTAACTCCTAATTGTTTGTCTAATGACTGCTGATCTGTTATACGGTTCGCTTAACTTTCGTTCTCGTTTCTCGTTTGAGGGATTATACCCGGGATCTTATTACTTGGGTTTCCTTAACCTTTCTCAATACATTATATTCCTTTTATGATCCTTTCTTATAATCCTTTAATTTAAATCCTTTTTATCCTGTTACCTTATACTCAATTCTTTCTGTATCTAGTGGATTTCCGGGAAAAAATCAAAGTGTTCGGAATTGGATTCTGACGATCTTTACATACACTTATATACCATATAGAGTACTAATAAAATCTCAGAATATCAATAACAGAACCCCTACATAATGTGGCATGAAAAGTTTTCTTATTCAGCATAATCAGCAAAATACTATTCATAAGGGTTTCAAAAATTCCAAAAATTGGGGTTATTACAGTCTCCCCTCCTTAAAAAGATTCCGTCCCGGAATCAGATAGAAAATGAATAGGGATACTCTCTTAACATTGCACTTTCTAACTCTCGAGTAAATTTTCCCACATTGTGGTTCCTCCATCAAACTCTGAATAGTTTGATAACCCTTCTCCTAAGCACTTGTTCCTTTTCACTCTATAACCCTTCCTGGTTGCTCCGTATAGGTTACGTCGGGTTGCATGTCTATGCGCTCATATGCCCCTATTTATCTGGCATCCGAATTACACTTCCTTAACATTGATACGTGGAACACGTTATGAACTTGCTACAGGTTCGGGGGTAGGGCTAGCTCGTATGCTAACTTCCCAATATGTTTTAGTATATCCAAGGGTCCGACAAATTGTGGACTTAGCTTTCCTTACCTTCCGAACCTCATCAATCCTTTCCAAGGGTTTCCAAGGGGATACCTTTAAAAACACTAGGTCCCCTACTTCCTGTTCTTTGTCCTTTCGTGTCAAATCAACATACTTCTTATGTCCATCTTGGGCTACTACCAGCCGTCCTCTGATTAGATCTATTATATCCTTGGTCCTTTGGACTACTGCGGGTCCGAGCATCTTGCGCTCTACAACTTTATCCTAACATAAGGGAGATCGACATTGCCTTCCCTCAAGGATCTCATAAGGTGACAACTCGATAATGACATATGATCTATTATCGTAAGAAAACTCAATCCGTGTTAAGTGATCATTCCAATTTCTTTCAAGTCTATTGCACAGACTCTCATTATAGCTTTTAGCATTAGAGCTTTTGCTTCTCAATGCCCATTCTTTTCCAGTTCATAATCGCTACTCCCTTCCGTTTCTAACATTATACTGGTTATACTTTCGCTCGTTACCGTTCTATAACCTTTTAATAACCACGCCAACCTTAGTATCACGAATGTGTTTCCATTCCGAATACCACCATAACTTTACTACTCCTTTTTCAGCTGTTCCCATTTTCCAAAATTTGATCAATCATATAAAAGTAAAGGAATTTGTTGAGAGATCACTATGATCATGAACACTTGTTATATCGCATAGTTAGTACAGAAGGTGGCCAGCCTTTAGTACTTGACAAGCAACTAAACAATAGATGGTATCCTACCAGGCTTCTATCACACAGATAGATAGTCATTCGGCAATACCTCCCCTTCTGGAAGGGTTGTTCTTCTCAGCTTACATGAAATAAAAAGAAGAGAAAAGAACGAACTGAAGAGAATTGTATATTCGTAATAAAAAAATTTTATTGCCATAAAATATCTGGCTTGGAATCTACCTCTGAACTATAGAGGTTTGTCATAGGAGAACAAAACATATGTGTATATATATCAAGTATTATCGCATCGCATTTCACATGCTTAAATATTTTTGCTATTCCGTCCATCATTCTATGGACCCATGCTCTTCCTCGAGCTTATACTCAATCACCTTTGAAACTCCCTCGATATCGAAAATCGAATCTGGGATCTCATTTTATACATCATCATTACTAGAATTCTATGCGTGCACCGCAACCTTCCTCATATAGTAATACGACTCTCTTTTCATAAGAGGGAATAAATATTCAATAGGTAGATATTCTACTTAATTAGTCTATCAATGATAACTTATACACTACCACGACCCGATTAGTGGTACTCAATCTCAACATCCATTCCAATACAACTCTCACGGTTGTAATCAGCTCATTACTCGCAGAATCATTGCTGTATTACTATGGCCCACCACTGACCTACTGTCGTCATTCACTTTCCATGAAATCTTAATATCTAACCATACAGAGTCCATACATGTCGTATAGAATACTTCTAAGCAGCTAACATAATCACCAATCATAATTCATGAAGAACACTCCAAACTCTGACGTAATTTCATGACATGAAGTAGATAAAATTGCAGAAGAGTTTCAGTCAAAGCAACGATAGCAGGTTAATACCATTCTTAATCGTATGCCTTAAATAGAAGACTTAACTCAAGGGTTCGTCTAGTCCTTTTTGAAACATGGTCCTGGCTTATCTCAAGATAGTATCTTCTGAGATAGATAGCCCGCTCATGGCGATTACACGAATTAAACCTTTACCAACTACTATTACGGTTGGGTATTGCACAGTCATCAGAAGGAATGTTAATCTTCCAAACCATAATTAAACCTTCATAGCTTTAACCATCATCAATGTATTCCTTTGGCATAAGCGCCTATAATTATCCTCTTACCTTTAAAGTGTCGGCCACCTCTTTGGCCTTTCCTGATAGTAAAATTTTCTTACAGTCAATGTCATTTTAACCACCTCCAAATAAATTTTCTACCTCATTTCAATCACAGCTTATGTGAAGATGTTTTCCTTCAAATCTGATGAGTAAAAAAAAATATCACCATTTTTCCATAAGTTATTGCCTCAGTCTTTAGAGGTTAATCACTGTCACGACTGACTCTCAATCATACTTAGAACATCTTTTATCTTAAGTCCTAATTTCCCTGAACAATTTCGACCATTACTGGTTCGATCCATACTTTCTCGTGGTTTAACACGTGCCCCACTTGGCATCACTATAATTACGTCATATTTCCTTTATCAACATTTCTATTCTTGAGAATTTTGAATATTACCTTTCTCCTTATAAAACCTCTAAGGTTATCCTTGAATCGTTCCTCCTGTATTCCCTAGATACAGGGCATATCAAGATACCATTTATTAATACTAGAATCATTGTCTATATACTTCTGAAAAAATTTCTCCACTAATTCTTAAAGGTTGTTATTACCTTAATCCTTTCCAATTCATACTGTCAAAACTCATACTACCCCTATTAAGGGTGAAATGCCAACCTTTATGCATTCCCCTAGGATTCGTCTCAAGTTATCGAAGTTATATCCTTAATTCCACCTTTAAAAAAATATACTTGCATCCTTTCATGGATAAATCAAGTCATATATCCCTGATAAGGGTGTCTTATTCAATCATTCCCACCTCGATAGTATATACCTAATTTCATAATAACATCTGTATTCAAAATGAGGTCAATCAATATGGCCTCCAAAAGATAACAACGGTTATCCGCTTTTTCTTGCCTAATTTGGTAATGATAACAAGGATGTTCTGGAAGATATTGGTCGTGTTCAACGTGAACCTCTTCTTAATAATTCCTTATTTACTTTTGTTGTTTATCTCAACAGTCACCTCAATATTGGGATATCTTTCATACCTGGCGTCTCCCTTTCTGGGTATCGAGCCACCGATCTTACACTTCACATTCTTGAAGGTCACTTCCTTCGTCCAATTTTCCTAATTTCTTACTTTCTTGTCTCCTCAGTCTATCCGCGTCTCATTATTTCTCCTTCGAACTATCTCAAGGTTTCCTCGAATCCTCCCAACTTACAGGGGATAAAATATATGTATCTCTTATGCCTTCAACCATCAATTTTAACTCATGGTGAATCACCCTCATCCTGACGATTACATACTTTTCTATTTCTATTGCTACGAGTCTTTAGGGTTTCCTCATACCCAACTCCTTTATCATTCCTCAAACTCTATTGCCTTTATATTCCTTTCCACTTCAGTTTCTTTTTATTTTTCTTTCTCTTATCATTATTTCATGAACCAACACAACATAAGCATTGATTTCAAACATCCCGTCATTCTGGACTCGTGTCCTCAGAACGAATCTTGACAACTTTTATAACTTAGATTCATAATTCATCATACTCGTCCGCCTTTGTTCTGGCTCTAAAGCTCTTACACTATCTCCATAACCTTGGAAAGTAATTTCCTGAAAACAATTGACTGAACTTAAATCAGTTTATTATAATCTCTTGCTCCGTACCTTCCTTGGCCTTTCACCAGCGGGTGGCCTTTCTCTTAGGAGGGTAAGTGACAAAACAGTCTTTTGTGATTCGTCAATCATTTAGAATTTCAAATGACTCCTATATTTCCTTTAGCCAGGCTCTTACCTCGACTGGGTCAACCTGTTCCTTAAAACTCTGAGAGCTTAGCGATTTAAAGGTCATGAAAGAATTTCCTACCGCATTGTTTCCTCAAGGTGGTGGTTGGGGATAATAGTCTAAGTTCTTTTTAGACAGGTCCATGAATTGCCGTATAGAAGTACCGTCTCGGGTCTCCTTTCCTTACTCGACTTTCTGTTTCCTTAGTATGAAATGTTTCATCCTTCTCCCATACTTGGGGTTATCTTATACGTTAAAATCCTCATTTTCCACTTCATTATGTTATGGGTTCCTTCTATCTTGATGGCGTCCTCCCTGACTGTCATATTCAGGGTTTTCCCTAAATCTTATTCCTTGAACTATGACTTTCATCTAAGATCTCATCTTTAAGCTCTTGAACATTTGTAACCCAAATTCTATAGGAATACCTCATTATTCCCTTATCATCTTTCTCGGTATTAATCTCATATCTATTTGTTGGCTCTCTGCCTTCATTCATCACTTTTTCTGGCAAAATATGTTCTTTTCCAATAATTCGATCTGTATTGCAATCTCAAACAGCTTTTCGGTACCGGCTCCGGTTACCTTCACTTCTATTTCCATTTTCTCAAAATCTCTTATAAACTCTCCCAAAGACATTATTATCTTGAGTCTCTCCTTTTTACTAAGGGCATCAGCCACCACATGAGCTTTCCCCGAATGATAAAGAATCTCCCAATCATAATTCTTGATTAGCTCTATCCGCCTTCTCTGGCGTATGCTGAACTCTTTTCTGCGTGAAAATGTACTAGAGCACTTATGGCTTAGGTAATTCTCGCACTTCTCTCCATACAAGTAGTGCCTCCAATCTTTAGGGCAAAACTATTACCACGAGCCCAAGCTCATGGGTGGGGATATCGAATTTTATATTCCCTTAATTTTCTTGACGCGTACGTGATTACCTTGTTGTGCTGTATAAGAAGCACCCTAATTCCTTATGCGAAGCGTCACTACACATCATAAAATCTCCTTTTTCCATCCGGCAATGCCAACATAGGGGCCATCACCAATCTTTGCTTCAGTTCTTGAAAGCTATTCTCGCGTTTCTCTGTCCATTCAAACTTCTCAGCCTTACGAGTAAGCCGCGTTAAAGGGGCTACTATCTTTACAAACTTGAACGAACCTATGGTAGTGACCGGCCAATCCTACCTCTGGGAGTTACCCTAACCATGGTCATCAATTCCTCAGTGGTCCTTTATTCATTCTTGTCAGGATCCTCCACGGGATCCTCCTCAGCAACAATCCCTTCTAGGACAGCATCCTCAACTGCTACATCCTCAATATGAACATCATCCGGTCCTGCGTTAGGACGCTCTATTGGATCCACAATCTGATCTCCAATAACTAATAAAACATCATCGCGTTGTTGCTCCTCATCCTCAGGGTTCGGAGTCCCGCTACTATATACGATAACGAACTACGCTTCTATCACGATATTTATAAGGTTTCCCATAAGGGTTTTAACTGTCGGTGCTACGTTAGGTAGCCCGACTATGAACTTGACAAAAGTTCTTATTAGCTTAGTGAACTTATTATCTTAAACGTCATATCATCTCTGAGGTTTATAACGCTTGGCTCTGATACCATTTTTGTAACACCCCCAAATCCGGGGTCGGGGATCCGGGTTGTCACGAGTTCCATTTCCCTTAATAACACCCAATCTTAATAAACAATCAACTATTCGGTACTGTGACCCCACAATAAACACACACACCATAAGTTATAGTCACAGAGATGAATATCCAAAAGTAACACGAGTCATTTTATTCCAAAATTATATGCCATTACACCTTAAAAGGGTTTCTGAATAGATTTACATTTCTTTGCCATTATTACAGTTGATAAAGATACATAAGTATGGTACATCAAAAGTTGAAAGCCTAGCCTATTGGTAGCTCCTACCTCAGCTACAACGACATCAACGCCTATAGGAAACTGCGGAACGTTTCCTATCCGCTCGCGAATTGGGAGCTTGGTCCTGTTCATCTTTTCTATCTGTTGTTGTGTGATAAAAGAAGAAAGCAAGGGTGAGCAACAAGCCCACCGAAATAATATGTATAATAATTAACAATATATGAGCATTCTCATAGTACTCATGAAAGCCTCGGTCAAAAGAAATGAACCAAGTTTGATATCTTAATGTGATGAAGTCGCAAAATATTCAGTATATATACGTATATACTTTTCAAAATATTGGAAGTCTCTTCCATGCATAATACACACAGAGTTCCAGTGTATAAATGTATCAAAATATCGTTGCAAGGTGATCTCATATATCTAATCTTGTGTCAATATTTTTCTGAAAATCTTTGTCATGCATAAGATAATCATTTACTAGATATAAGTTTAAAAGATGAAGTTACAAGATACTCCAATATACTTATATCTTTTCCGAATACTACTTGAACTACCACCGTTCAAGTTATAAGTAGATTCAAAAGTTCATCACATAGATGAGACTACAAGACAAGATTTGAATAGATTCAATCTTTGAAATATCATTATAAATAATGAAGTTACGAGATACTTCATTAAGTCCCGATATATATATACACCTATATATATACATTTCATACACTCCTTGAAAACCTCTGTTATGAAAATTATAAACAGAGTTGCAATATCCAATAAATTTGGAAAGGAGAAAACCTTGGCATAAACCTGATATCTTGCTGATCAGGCAAAGATACCAATAAGTAACCTTTTCTACTAGTAGATGGATGAATCCCCCACTGGTCATCACCCTGGCCACATAAGGACCTTGTGCTGGACCGCCACCCGGCCTCTTACGCGTTGATGGACTGCCACCCAGCCACTTACACTTTGATAGACCGTACCCCGGCCTGTCGCTTATGCCGACTCAATTAGATGGACTTACTTCCCGAACGTTGGGCAAGTAATCAAATTGATTTCTCAAAACAGCAACCACGTTGCGAATGTAAAATACACTACAGAGCCGGATCCCCCAGGTTTTGAGCGAGTATTTAAATCCCCTTCGAAAGGAGGATCTTAAATATAAAAGAATGAGTTTTTGGGATCCGCCCTAACTTTTAGAAATCATTTTGAAGACTCGAAAACATTTTTAAGAATGTTTGGAGTACTGCTGATTTAATAAAATAAATCAGTCCCAATATATTTAGAAAATATCTGAATATTATTATTTAAATAATATTCATATAAAGAATAATCTTTATCAAAATAATTGAAGTAGAAGTTTTAAAACTCATACTTGAAATGGATATTAAATAACCCAAGATATACTTATACAAAAGTATAATCTTTATTTGAATAATCGAAAATAAGTTTGATTATCGAAACATTATTCTTTAACAAAATAAAGAATATTATTTAATAAAATAAGCGGAGTCATAAGCCCTCGAATAAATATTCAAAATAATATTCATTAATAAAATAAACGGAGTCATAAGCCCTCGAATGAATATACAAAATAATATTCATTAATAAAATAAACGGAGTCATAAGCCCTCGAATGAATATTCAAAATAATATTCATTAAATAATATAAGGTTATCGAATAAACCTTATTCGATTAATAGTTTTGAAAACTATATCAATATATATATATAACTATATATATATATATCATATACTCGGGAACATCTACTCCCGGTTTTAGAAAAGGGTTCACCTTTGGGTCCCCTATCCTCAGGGTATACACAACTACTGCTTATCTCTAGCATAGGTATTATGCAACTAATAAGCATTTGAACCAACAGATATATATCAAGATTACGAAACAGACATGCATATATATATCATATCACATGCTCCAATATATCGCAAGACTTTGCTAATAACAATCATGCACTTATCACAAGATAATGCATATACATATATACATAACAACAACAGTATAACGGGTAGAAAACTTGCCTGAGGGCTCCCGGATAGACTTAAGCTTAGAGTGGGTCCGATAACCTATGAACAACAACATAAGTCGGAATTAAACCCCGGACGCTTAAGAAACTAGACTTAAACCATTTAGAGTCCTACGCTCGCTTTCGCGCTTAATGATTTACTTAAGTCGCTCGAGTACCCTCGGCTCCACCATTTTTAATAAATTAACCATTACGAGTTTTAAGGAGATTCTTTCGCGAGTGCCTTACCAACTGCCTAATCCACTTTACATAATTGTTTCATACTCCAATTAGTCCTTTTAGGTCTTTAACCTAGGATTCAAAGTAAGGCGAGGGGTAATGGTTCGTTCGCGAAACATCGTTACTTAAAACGGTCGTTTCTCCTAAACCGTACATCGGAATCAAACGAACCACATATCAAAACGAAGCTCGTAACATGAACTATCTAATCATGGCAATGGTAAAAACCTAACAGTGAGTTCTCGGATCCTGATGTTATGTACAAAAATAGTCTAGGATAAATCGGACATTACGACGGCTATGTTTACGCGATTACCAATTTTCTCACTACACCAAAACCTCACCAAACAATCCCCAATCATTAACACATCAAAATCTCAACTACATAATACTATACCAGTCCTTATTCTCCAGATTCTTCATCTCAACCAACCACAATCAAGTTCTATTAACTATAATAAGATTCATTCACCAAATCACTCCAAATTCAAATCAAACTACTAATAATCAAAGACCATGCTTCTCATTTAGAAAATTAACCATCAAACTCACTAATAATCAAATTAAAGGCTAGGTTTTGAAGTTTATACCTTCTTTGGTAGGTGTTAAGTTGCTAGGAAGCCTTAGGGAGCCTCCTACAAGCTTGATATTTCCAAAGAAATCACGAACACAAAGTTAGGCTTTATAGTTTCTAAAAGTCCAATTTAAAGAACTGTTAAAATGATGGTCTTACCATTCTTATTTAGAAGAGACTTGTGAACAAGAGTTGTAGGCCATCTCAATACCTTTCCAACGAGCTATAAAACACAACATTTGAGTGAGTATTGAAGGAGATATGGCAGTTTGAAGTTGCTGGGTTTGTTTTAGCCGAGAGCTTTCTTCTTGAAATGGGAAAGTCAACTTTCAATTTGTATTTTGTTATGATATTTGTTGGTTGGTTGCTTCCTTTTGTCTTGGAAATAAATTAAATTTTTACCATGGTGAAAAATGTGTGGCTCACAATCAACCAACCAATCCTTCCCACTTGTCATGCTTATGTCACCTTGTGATGTCATCCTCCCTCACTTGCCCTCTTCTTATTGGTTGGATGACCTCATCATCCCTAACCTCCTTGATTAACTCCTAATTGTTTGCCTATGACCGCTGATCTGTTATACGGTTCGCTTAACTTTCGTTCTCGTTTCTCGTTTGAGGGATCATACCCGGGATCTTATTACTTGGGTTTCCTTAACCTTTCTCAATACATTATATTTTCCTTTTATGATCCTTTCTTATAATCCTTTAATTTAAATCATTTTTATCCTGTTACCTTATACTCAATTCTTTCTGTATCTAATGGATTTCCGGGAAAAATCAAAGTGTTCGGAATTGGATTCTGACGATCTTTACATACACTTATATACCATATAGAGTACTAATAAAATCTCAGAATATCAATAACAGAACCCCTACATAGTGTGGCATGAAAAGTTTTCTTATTCAGCATAATCAGCAAAACACTATTCATAAGGGTTTCAAAAATTCCAAAAATTGGGGTTATTACAGGACTCATAGTTGGACATTCCTAAAGCTAGCGGAAGACGGACTTTGGATGGGTTCTACCGGGCCTAGGAATAAGAAGTCTAAGCCCATTAGATTTCTTGTTCCACAAGAACTATGTCAGGCTTGATCCCTATATAAAGGGTACGTAGGCACATTGAGGGGGTAAGAAGTTGAGAGCTAATAATAGAGCCACCACTTACTCTGATCAATCTCAGCCTAAAACAACCACAAACCACCATACACCGCTTGGTTTTCCGGCGAAGAACCACCGTCATAGATCTTAATTCCAGCGAGAAACCTCAATCTTTGTTGTTACCAGATTCCTCCGTCAACACTTATATATAATAAAATAAGGGACCATTTATCCAAAAGTTTGGTTATTTCGGTAGTTGATTTACTATCTATAAAAATAAATGATCAAAATTATATTTTATTAACAAAAAATCTTTAAAATTAATTAAAATATAAATAGAAATATTTATATTATTCTAATCTATACTATATTATAATAACCGGGATGAGATATAATTTGGTTCAACAGTTATCCCATAATTTTGGTTATTAAAAAAATAAATAAATAGTGTTATACATCCGCTAAACAACTAAATTGTTAAACTACTCAACATATTATTCTACTTATACTATTAAACTACGATCACAGTTTATCCTGTTATTAAAGAATAAATAAATAGTGTTATATATTCGCTAACTGCTATATTGTTAAACTAAAAACTATGACCGCAGGTTATCCTATAATTTTCATTATAAATTTATAATTATTATATATTTATATAAATATTTTAAATTATAATATGACAGGATAAATAAATTTTTTAGATAACCGGAATGGGGTATAATTTGGTTCAACGGTTATTACCTAATTTTGCTTATTAAAAAATAAATAAATATTATTATACATCCATTAAACTACTGAATTATTAAACTACTAAACATAGTCTTCTACTTATACTACTAAACTACAATAACATCTTATCATGTTATTAAAAAATAAATAAAAAATATTATATATCCGCTAAACTGCTATATTATTAAATGAAATATTATGACCACAGTTTATCCTATAATTTTCATTATAAATTTATAATTATTATATATTTATATAAATATTTTAAATTATACTATGATGAGAAAAATATTTTTTTTTAAATATTAACGGGAACCCGTGCATCGCACGTAATTTAAGCTAGTACTATTAAAAAACCGAATGCAATACAATTTTCTAATACGATCCTAAATTGAATATGATTAGATGTTCGATCAATCATAAAAGATTATATTATTTTAATGATATTTAAACACTAAATTATGATACAATGATACAATCACATATAGATATGATTAAATATTCTACTATTAAAACTATATAATACATTACCGAAAAAGTAAATCAATTGAACAATCATATATTTCTCGATATATGTATATTTGTTACAAGAATATTGCAATAAACTGTCAAAAAACTAAACATTAGAAATAACAATATATATATATATATTAAAATATTAAAATAATAAATTTATAAAATTTGAAAAATGGAACAAAAAACGTGTACCGCACTGGTATTCTGTAATATATATATGGGTTTGTTTATCGTGTGCCACATGACACAAATTAACGTGATTTTACAACCTCCAATATTTCCAATATTTGTGCTTTACGCTTTCATACTATTTCATAACTTAGGCTTAAATATCATATCTCAGCAAATAATTAACTAAGTATTTCAAACTTTAACAACATAGAGAGTATGAAGCTTCCCTCAGTGGAGTACGAGTCCTGATACATTTTTATGGCAGGGGAGCAACATGCAACATACTAGATAAACTAATACTGTTAGAAAATAGGAAAAGTCTTATCTTTTGATATGGTGGATTAGTTTCTTGTAAGTTTTATCTTTCTATTTTCTTTTTCAAAATCTAAGGAACAAAATGATTTTCATAAAATAAACAATCACCAGTGCAGAAAGAAGTTTGATTTTCTCTTAAAACTGTTAGAGTGCACAAGTCTGTATTTATGCATAAAAAGATAAATAATCATGTTTTTTGATTTGAAAAGACAAAGATTGATGACCTGACAGTATTAAGAAGAGAAAGATAGATTTTGTCTTTTAACATGAATGGGTTTTTAGAAAAATATTGATCACTTAGGATAAAGTCTAAGCAATTCTCATTCATTTTAAAAACACCATAATCTATCTTTGTAAAATTGTTATCAATAAAATTATTTATTGATCAATAATTTTAATAAGAATGACTATGCTGCTGATTTTAAATTATAGTGAATATGTCAAATATGGCAACACATATAAATTTACTAGAACTTAAAATCTCACAATTTTTTGTATCAAAATATTAACAATATATCATTAATTGATACTTGACAAGTACTTTAGATAATAATAATTATGTTGCACCCTATTTTAATATAAATTTAAATTATTAAACTGATTTAATATGAAATTGTCTAACATCATAATATAAATATATTAAAATAAGATATCATTGAATTGAGCACTAATTATCTATCAGATAAAGATATTAACATTCAATTTTATATAGGGTACAATTGTTAACTCCTAACAATTACAGTTCTCAAACAGTATTGGTTCAATAAATAAAGCATCATTAACCAATATTCAATTGTTTGCAATCTCAGAACAACATTCTAAGTTCCATATATTTTGATCCATTGAGTATTGCATCTATTATCAATGTATTTAGAAATTTAAAAATAAGAATAAAAATTATTCTAAGTAGGCACATATGGTTACTTCTAATAAAGTATCAAACATATTAACCATAGTTGTACTTAAATGAATTTTCAAACTTAATAAACTAGTATTAATGACTGAGGATAAACACTGATTACTTAGAAGAGTTCTAAGTAATGTCACAAATACTAATATTTCATAATTAGTCTCACTACTAGAAAAAATAGAATAGACATCGTCTTTTAGCCATCGGTTGCTCCTGGAGCCGATGTAAAAGGTGTTTCAGATATCATTTTTAATTAACGGATGTCTTTTGTTAATATAGACATCAGTTTTTTAGCTCAACAGATGTTGTAAGTATGTTTTAAAAAAATGATTCAGCGCGCCTCCCCTATTTTCCTCCCTTAACACTACAAGAAAAATATCAATATGTTAGATATATTTGATAATGTCATGACTAATGTGATTTATGTTTAGTTTACAGATCTTACTTAAACAGGACAAATAAGTACTTAACTGAAATCAGCATTTATACTGAAGTCAGAACTTAAGTCGTCAGTACTTAAGGTTCAGAAGATATTTATCAGAAGATATTTATCAGAAGATAATTTCAGGACTTAAAGGAAATGTTCAGATAAGGAAGGCAGCTGATTTACAGGAAGAGAAGATCGAGACAAACATAAGAAAAGATATGCATGAAGAAGGAATTCTATGAAAAATAGAATACTTGGAAGAAAAGATATCTGATTGATATATTTTAGGAAGCAGAATTATATTCCATATCAATTAGCGATTATCTTGTAACTGTGTAGTATATAAACACAGACATAAGGTTTACACTATAAGTGTTATCACAATTGAGAAGATTATTCATTGTAACCCTAGCAGCTCTTGTGATATTTGTTCATCACTGAGAGAGGACAGTTCCATACTGTAACAGAGTTTATTGTTTTGTATAATGTTTGTTTTCTGTTACTTGAGTTATCAAAGTTCGATTTGATTGTGTTATACACTGTATTCACCCCCCTCTACAGTGTGTGTGACCTAACAAGTGGTATCAGAGCCTATCTGTTAACACACAAACAGTTTAAGATCCAAAAACAATCATGTCTGAAGTAGAAACTCCAACTAAGCCCACCAAAGCTGAAGAACCTCCAAAGATACAAATTCAAAGCCGATATGAGACTATTAGAGTTCTCATATTGAAACCATCTGAATATCCCATATGGAAGGTGAGGATGACCATGTTTCTGGAAGCTACAGATCCAGAATATCTTGATAGAATCAAGGAAGGGCCTCACAAACCAACCAAGCTCGCTGTTGCAGTTGCAGGTGAAGCAGCAAAGTCTGTACCAAAGGAGAAGAGTGATTACACTGCTGAAGATATCGCATCAATTGCTAAGGATGCTAAGGTACGACACTTACTGCATAGTGCTATTGATAATGTAATGTCAAACAGGGTAATAAACTGCAAGACTGCAAAGGAGATATGGGATGCCTTGGAAATAAGATGTCAGGGAACGGATACGATTAAGAAGAACATGAAGACAATACTCACTCAAGAGTATGAACACTTTGACTCAAAGGCTAATGAGTCATTGACTGATTTATATGATAGATTTGTCAAACTCTTGAATGATTTGTCACTAGTTGATAAGGAGTATGATCTTGAAGATTCAAACCTTAAATTCCTGTTAGCTCTTCCTGAATGCTGGGATTTGAAGGCAAAAATAATAAGAGACAACTATAATCTTGATGAAACAACTCTTGATGAAATTTATGGGATGCTCAAGACTCATGAACTTGAGATGGAACAAAGAAGCAAGAGGAAAGGAGGAAAGTCAAGGACAGTTGCTCTTAAGGCTGAAGAAGAATCCCCCAAGGTAGCAACCTCAAGGAAAGACAAGGGTAAAGCTCTCTTCACAAAGTCTGATACTGAGTCATCAAGTTCTGAAAGTGATGATGACTCAGAATCTGAAAGCTTGCCTGAGACGGATGTTTATGAAGAGATGATGAAGCTGTGTGCTCTTATGGTGAAAGGAATTATAAAGATTGCATACAGGAAGTTTAGGAAGGGAAAGAAGTTTTCCAGGAAAGGCGCAAGTTCTGATAAGAAGAATTTCAGAAAATCTGAGGGCAGAGGTGGAAAGTCTGACAGAGGAGATTATACAAATGTCAAATGCTACAACTGTGGTGAGAAAGGCCACATATCTCCTGATTGTAAGAAAGTGAAGAGTGACAAAGGCAAGGCTCTTGTCACAAAGAAGAAAAGCTGGACAGACACCTCAGATTCTGAAAGTGAGGAGAATTATGCCCTAATGGCAAATGCTGATAAGGCATGTGCTAAAAGCAGTTCTGAAGCTGCTGAATTAAAGGTACCTCAAACTACTTATACCTTTCATACTGATGATATTAATGAGTTGAGAAGATATCTTAAAACCATGTTCATTAGTTATAGAGATCAAACTTTAACATGTGAAAGATTAACTTCTGAAAATATTTCTTGCAAAAAGAGGAATGATTATTTAGAAAAAGAGTTAGTCATGTTCCATCAAACTCAGAAAGATAGAGATGATGTTTTCTATGTTAGGGATGAAGTGCTTAAAATGAATGAATCTCTAAAAGTTGAGTTAGAAAAGGAAAGAGAGATTATCAGGACTTGGATTAACTCTGGCAGAACAACTCAGAATTTGTTAAGTAGTGAAAACTGGAAAGAGGACTTAGGTTATGGAGAGGATAAGAATGATAAAGGAACTGTAGATATTAAGCCTGTAGTTGTTAAACAAAAGCCAAAGTTAAAACCTGTTAAGTTTGTAGCTGTAAAGTGTGATACTGAGAAATCAGAAGTTAAGAAGGAATTAACTTCTGACAAACTAAAACAGGAAAAGACAACTAAAGTAAATGTAGACTTAATGACTAAGAAGCAGCTTAAGCATAAGCTGAAAGATGTTAAGAATGCAAACAAGATAAAATCACCTAGGAAAAATAGGAATGGAAAGGAAGGTGTGAATAAAAGTAATGATTATAAGCCTGTTCCTGATGCTCCTAGAAACACATGTCATAACTGTGGAAGTTCTAACCATCTGGCTTCTTTTTGCAGGAAGAATAAGAACATAAACTCCTTACCCTCAAAGTCAGGAGTTAAGAGTCAGTCTGTTAGATATAAGCCACAAAATCCTTATTTTTATTGTGGTAGTTTATGGCATTCCATTTATACTTGTAAGGAATATCATAGTTTGTACTATGATTACTATCAAATAAAACCTTCTTTAAAGAAAGTTACCATTGTTCCTTCTAGTGTAAGTTCTGATACAAAGTCTGATAGTGTAAATTCTGATAAGAAAAATGTTAACATAAACTCTGATGCTAAATCCGCTGCAAATGTTAACAGACTTAATAAGGCCAAAGGATCCAAACATGTCTGGGTCCTTAAAACTAATCATTAGTGGTCTTTGTAATTGCAGGGAAACAGGAAAAACATCCTAGTTCTGGACAGTGGATGTTCAGGACATATGACTGGAAATAAAGCCCTGCTATCAGACTTTGTGGAGAAGGCTGGCCCAAGTGTTTCTTATGGAGATGGCAACATTGGAAAAACATTGGGATATGGCAATATCAATCTTGGGAATGTCATCATTAAGGAAGTAGCTCTGGTCTCAGGACTTAAACACAATTTGCTGAGTGTCAGTCAAATCTGTGACAGAGGTTATCATGTGGATTTCTTTGAAGAACATTGTGAAGTTATAAGTAAATCTACAGGCAAAGTTGTTCTGAAAGGATACAGGCGTGGTAACATTTATGAAGCTAAGCTTTCAACAAGTACTGATGGTTCTACAATCTATCTGATGAGTAGAGCATCAATTGAAGAAAGCTGGAATTGGCACAAGAAACTCTCTCATTTAAATTTCAACAATATAAATGAACTAGTCAAGAAAGATCTTGTGAGAGGACTGCCAAAGTCAGTATTTGCTCCCGATGGTCTTTGTGATTCTTGTCAAAAGGCTAAACAAAGGAAATCTTCATTCAAGAGCAAGACTGAATCATCAATTCTTGAGCCTTATCACCTACTACATGTTGATCTATTTGGTCCAGTAAATGTCATGTCTATTGCAAAGAAGAAATATGCTATGGTCATAGTGGATGAGTTCACCAGATACACATGGGTGTATTTCTTGCACACAAAAAGTGAAACTGCATCTCTCTTGATTGATCATGTCAAGAAACTGGATAAATTGGTCAAAGACTCAGTGAAGATAATAAGAAGTGATAATTGTACTGAGTTCAAGAATTTGATAATGGAAGAGTTCTGCAAAAACCATGGAATCAAGCAGGAATTCTCTGCTCCTGGAACTCCACAGCAAAATAGAGTTGTTGAAAGAATGAATAGAACTCTTATTGAAGCTGCACGAACAATGCTTGATAAAGCAAAGATTCCAACCTATTTCTGGGCTGAAGCTGTGCAGACTCCTTGGTTTACTCAGAATGCAACACTAATTAACAAGTATGGAAAGACACCATATGAGATGGTGAAGAAAAAGAAGCCAAATCTGAAGTATTTTCACGTGTTTGGATGCAAGTGTTTTGTTCTTAAGACTCACCCTGAACAGCTGTCCAAATTTTATCTAAAAGCTGATGAAGGAATTTTTGTTGGGTATCCACTTTCCACAAAAGCCTTTAGAGTCTATAACTTGAGAACAAGAGTGGTCATGGAATCTATCAATGTCTCCTTTGATGATAAGAAGGTTACTGGAATTGAAGACTTCAATGATCATGAGCAGCTGAGATTTGAAAATGAAGACTTAAATTCTGATACTGAAAATCCTGACGGTCTAAATTCTGATACTGCAAACTCTGATGGATTAAGCTCTGATGTTATTGAAAATGTGGTGACTACGCCAAAGGAAAATGCACCTATACAGGGGGAGCATACTGAAGAGACAACCACAGCTCAAGAAGCATCAGAATAGTCAACTGGCTCTTTAAGTTCTGACTCGTTAAGTTCTGATAAGCCAAGTTCTGATAGTTCTAAAAATCTAAATTCTGAAGAATCCAACACAGAGAGCATAGTTTCAGGGGGAGCATCAGAAAATGTTAATGAAGATAGCATGGATCATGGGGGAGCATCCAGTTCTAGAGAAAATCTTCCATCTGCAAGGAAGTGGACTAAATCATATACACCTGATTTGGTAATTGGAAAACCTGATGCAGGTATCAGAACTAGAACAACTACTTCAAGTGAATGTCTTTACAATTCTTTTCTTTCTCAGACTGAGCCAAAGAAAGTGGAAGAAGCTCTTCAAGATGCTGATTGGGTGCAAGCAATGTAGGAAGAGTTAAATGAATTTGAAAGAAACAAAGTCTGGACCCTAGTGCCAAGACCAAAGAACAGATCTGTTGTTGGTACAAAGTGGGTATTCAGAAACAAAACTGATAGTGATGGCATAATTACAAGGAATAAGGCAAGGCTGGTTGCAAAAAGATATTTTCAACAGGAGGGAATTGATTATAATGAAACATTTGCACTAGTTGCTAGATTGGAAGCCATAAGGATATTTTTGGCTTATGCTGCTCACAAAAAGTTTACTGTCTTTCAAATGGATGTGAAAAGTGTTTTTCTCAATGAAGAATTGGAGGAAGAAGTATATGTTGAACAACCTCCAGGCTTTGTAGATTCCAAATATCCAGATTATGTCTACAGGCTTGATAAAGCACTTTATGGACTTAAGCAAGCTCCAAGAGCATGGTATGAGACTTTAGCCCAATTTCTTCTGGAAAGTGGATTTAACAGAGGAACTATAGATAAAACACTGTTCTACCTCAACCATGGAAAGGACTTACTTCTGGTTCAGATATATGTTGATAATATCATCTTTGGTTCTACAAATGACAAACTTTGCAAGAAGTTTGCCAAACTGATGCAGTCAAGATATCAAATGAGTATGATGGGGGAACTTAGCTATTTTCTGGGCCTTCAAGTCAAGCAGAATGAAGAAGGCACTTTTATTTGTCAAACCAAGTACACCAGAAATTTGCTGAAGAAATTTGGAATGCAAGATTGTTCAAGTGCATCCACTCCCATGGCCACTGCAACAAAACTAGATAAGGATACTGGTAAATTAGTAGATATTACTGATTACAGAGGTATGATTGGCTCTCTACTCTATCTAACTGCAAGTAGACCTGATATCATGTATGTTACCTGTCTTTGTGCAAGATTTCAAGCAGATCCAAGAGAACCTCACTTAACAGCTGTGAAAAGGATTTTTAAATATCTTAAGGGAACAGCTGATCTGGGATTGTGGTATCCCAGAGAATCAGATTTTAAACTAATAGGTTACTCAGATGCAGATTTTGCAGGTTGCAAAATTGACAGGAAAAGCATAAGTGGAAGCTTCCAATTTCTTGGAGGCAGATTGGTTTCTTGGTTTAGCAAGAAACAAAAGTCAATTTCCACATCAACTGCAGAAGCAGAGTACATTGCTGCAGGAAGCTGTTGTGCACAGATTCTTTGGATGAAGAATCAGTTACTGGATTATGGGTTAACATATTTTAAAATCCCTATTTACTGTGATAATCAAAGAGCTATTGCTATGACAGGTAATCCAGTTCAACACTCAATGACAAAGCACATCAGCATTAGGTACCACTTCATAAGGAAACATGTGGATGATGGTACAGTGGAATTGCACTTTGTTCTAACAGATCAACAACTAGCAGATATCTTCACAAAACCATTGTGTGAAGCTACTTTTACAAGATTGGTAAATGAACTTGGAATGGTTTCATATTCTTTCTCTAAATCTGCTTAGTTTTTGTTCTGATGCATCAGACTTTATGATCAGTATTTACAGATATAACTTTCATTGTGTATTCTGTGCTTACTTGAAAATTGTTTAAGTACTGATTGTTGTCTGATGTGAATTTCTAAACTCTGATAATGATATGTCTGTTTATGTGACTATTCAATCCTATGAAGATAACTTTGCTACATGCTGACCTAGTAGTCTTTAATATACTAGAGATCCCATGTTAGAAGTAATTATTTCTGTGGAAATCTATTGACACAAGCAAATTCTGATATTGAGCTTAGTTGAGTTTACTTTGTCTATCTTATTACTAAGTCAAAAACTAGAATAATGCTTCTCATCTCTTAAGTTCTGATGCTAGTAAATCTGTTGAATGTACTAAGTGCTGATAAACTTCTCTTATCAAAAGAAAAGGGAAAAGAAAAAGAAATAAAAATCAGGTACTTCTTTGAGATCTAGAGTAAAAATGTGGAAGGGACGACCCAAGTGCATTGCTGGTATTAAGTAATATGCATCAGAAAAACAAATAAATATTTTTCTTGGTGACTTTTCACACTCTATGATTACTGGAGAAATACTCTGATAATAGCATAAATTCTGATAAGCAGTCGTGACTCACTTACACTGAGAAGCCACTGCAAAATGAAATTTAAAAAGATGCACAAAATTAGCACAAGCCAGTTGAGGTGGACTCATGCATGAACTCATTCAATAGTAGGCTTCAGAATAATGACAGATTTTAAGTAAAGTTTTAGTTATGCCTTATTTCTAAGATGTACTGAAGTGAATCAGACTTTACTCTTTGTCTGATATTTAGCTTAATGCACACACTAACACTCCATATGAATGATGAAAATTTCTGTGGTGATCCATGTTGTTGTAGATGAACAGTTTATGTGTCAGATTGCATAAATTCTGAGGACAGGTTCCGTTGAACGTTCTGATGATTAAGTTCTGAAGAATCAATATCAAAATTTGGGTGAAGAATTACGGAGATAGGCATTCATTTTTCGAGTTCAGAAATCATGTTCTGATGACTGTTAAGTTCTGATATAAGTCTAAGTTCTGATATTAAATTCTGATCCTTTACTTGACTTATTTGTGGTTACAATTTGAAATACTCTCCTTTTTCCATCATAATATGTTTGGGTAGAATATTAACAGTCAATCTAATTAGGGTTAGTAGAACACGTACATGCACGGTAATTTTTACTTGTTTCTTGTGCACATTAAACCCTGTCTTACACTTCCAATGACTGTTTTTCGTCTTCCCAGTCTAGGGAGACGGGGTAGAATTATTTCTACCTGTCCGCATTAAATTATCCATGCGTCTCCTGGCATTCTATTGCCTATATAAACAAACACCTCCTTCCAGTTAAACATTATTCACTTTCTCAAACACTTACTCTCTTTTCCCTCATATACAGAACATCATGGTTAACTACAATATGTTTTTAAACTATGAGACCTTCAACATGGAGTTAAGCCATGAGGGATGGCAGCAGGAATGGCACGTGACTGTCATTCCTGATGAGATTTGGGACTCGGTTCCCCAGGAGGTTCTCACACACCTCCTGTTCTTTTACATGGACTACCATCGCCATCTGGAGCGATTGGAGGAGGAAAGGCTGGAAGCTTTCCGCCAGCAAGAGCGAATCATCAGACTCGCTATTCTTTTTGTAGAGAGTAGGAAGAAGAAATAACTTATTTTCTTCTCCCTGTTTTTCTTCATCGTCAGCCTTGCCCTGCTTCTTGAGCTAGGACTAAGGCTGTTGATGTTAGGATTAGAAGCTTAGGACAGTCTTGTAATTCTCTGATGTAATTTCAATTTCATGAATGTATTCTCTTAATATATTAATGAAATTTCTTATTTTTGCAAGATTTTGTCTCTGAGATGTTTGCACATTTACTGCACTGTTAAATCCTGATATATCCATGTTCTGATGATCATTTTAATCATTGATTTAAATTAAGTTCTGATTTTAAAATATCAGTACTTGTTTACTTGATCTATTTTGGTCATTCTCACACTTGAAATTTATTTTCAGAATATTGGTTTTGCAGTGAAAATAATTGAATAAGTGGGAACAGTTTAAATTTTGAATTAAAACTGACTTACCTCAATTAATGGGATTACTGGGTAAGTGGAACGGTTTTTCCTTGAAAATCTGCATGTGATAAGTAATGATTACTGTTTTCCCGTGCACATTAACTATTCATTATTGCTGCATGTCTGATAGGTGTCCAACGGTTATATTTTTTTTACCAAGTATAAGTAAGAGGACTTTATCTCTCTTTCTTTGCTTTTACTCTCTCTCATCTCCTGACGTTGGTTTTTCATACAGACATTTTATCAAACACCTAACAGGCACTCTTAATTTTCGATTTTTCTTATGGCACCTAAGGATTTGATCATTGATGGAGCTAAGTTCGTTCCAAATAACTATGCTGCAATTCTCAATCATGATGAAGCTCCGTCTGAATTGCATTTTGTGCAAGATCTTCTTGCACACAGTGAAATTGGGTATGCATTGACCCAGCCTTCAGTCTTTTCAAACCAGCAAGTTCTGACATTTTGGCGGACTGGGCATTTTGATCATGGTGGTGTAACTGATACTCCCAGTATTGTTTTTGAAGTGGATGATTCTGAACATGTGGTAACTCCTGGTACAATTCGCAAGGCCTTACATTTACCAGAAGGCTGTATTTTTTCAACATCGGAGGAATCAGCTCTACAAGAGTTAATGGACAGTTTGGGGTATGAAAGGAGTTTTGCTAAGCTTGGACAGTTGAAACGGGCACATATCAGGAAGGAATAGAGCTTCTTCTTCGACTGCATCACTAAAGCCTTCGGGAATAAGTGTTCCAACTTTGATGCCATTCCAATAATGAGTCAGCACATCGGGTATGCAATTATTAACCAAACTCATTTTGATTTTGCAAGTGTTGTGATAGGTTTTATTGGGGATAGGATGACAGAGGATAGGAATGTTGTCTACTTTGCTAGATTATGTCAGCTTATATATAATTTTTGTTGTGCTGATGAACCCCAACCTACTACTGACTTATATCCACCTTTTAAACTTGCAAAACGAGCCTTTAATGACTTGGTAAATGCTGATCTTAAGAAAACGGTGGTTAGACCTTTACAGATTCCTCAGTCTGTAAAACAGATCTTGGTAAATGCTGATCCTGAAACCTATAGATCTGTTTATCCTGATGTCCAACCTACCGCTACATCCCAAACACCACAGCAACAATCAGAACATACCACTCATACATCTATACCTCAACCCTCCCTCAGAACATATCTCAAATCATATCTCACAACTTCACAGATAGCTCAACCTTCATCCTCAGCACCCACTGTGAAGCCTTCATCTTCCAAGCCCAAGAGGACAAAGACTGTTCCTCAAACACCACAGAAGAGAAGGAGGATTGTTCTGAGAGATGAGTCTGATAGTGAGGAACAGGTTTCTGCATCAGAACTTGTTGTTAAAAAAGCTGAGAAAGTTTCTTCTCAGAAGGATTCTGGAATTGGGGTATCTAAGCTTCTCAAAAGGCTTAGGAGAATGACTTCTGCTGAACCTCCCAAGGAATCCCCACCTTCTAAGAGATACAAGAAACAGAGAGCTAAAAGGCCAGTTTCAGATGATGAGGAAGCAGCAACTAAGGAAAGAGATCAGGAATCTCTGATCTCACAAGAAACAGAATTTACTGAAGCCACTGCTTCTCCATTGACTCCAACTCATGAAGCTGCTATAGAAAAGGCCAACACACCATCTGTCTCCTGTACATGAAACTGTATCTCCTGTAGACCCAAGCACAAGTGCTGAAATTGATATTCAGAACTGGGTTGTGCCTAAGGTACTTTACTTAGAAGCTCCAACAACAATTAATCCATCTACAACACCTTTTCCTGATGCTACTCAAACTCCAGAATTGTCTCCTACACCTTCTCTACATCTAGATGTTGATGATCAGAATATAGGTGAGTATCAAGATATGGCTGTTGATCAGAACTTGGAACCAGATCAGCACTTAGAGGATGATGCTGAAGCCTCGATTGCTTCTCATACTGTTGTTTTATCAGAAGATGTTGATTCTGTAAGTTCTGATGCTGCAAATGCTAATACTGGTGATGCTGCTCCAAATGCAGATGCTGATGAAGCAGGTCCTTCAGGACATGCACCTCCATAAACTGTTTCTAAATCTGAACTAGTCAAGAAGTTTGTACGAGGAGAAGCACCAGTACCTTGGAGTGAAACTCCTCGAGGACAGGAGTGGACTAAGGAATGGAACTCAGTTACCTTTGTTCCATCTGAAAAGATTCTTGCTGAGCACTTGGAAAAAGCTGATAAAATGTTTATTAATGATGATTTGAAGACACAGCTTCGAGTCACTGCATTGAGTACTAGACATCTGCAAGGTCTCCATTCAACAACTCATGCAGAGTTACGTTAAGTTAAGGAAGAATTGCTCAAGCAAGATATGACTAGGAAACTTGATAAGAAAAAATTCTTCCAACCTACCTTTGACAGAGTTGCTTACATTGAGAAGACCCAAGCGAAGCAACAGTCTCAGATTGATGATATTTTGAAAAATCAAGCTTCTCAGCAATCTCAACTCGATGAAATCCAAGCCTCAGTGGAATTGCTTGTCTCTCTTATGTTACCTGCTGATGCCAAAAAGGGGGAGAAAGTAATTAAGTCCAAATGCAAAACCGATAAGACACTGAAGGGGGAGGATGATGAAAAAGATGACCAGGGAAACTCTGGAATGGGTGGAGGTCATGGTCAAGGTAGAAATTTCTCATCAAGAGGAGCTGGAATTACAAGTCACAGGACAAGTTCTGATACTGGAAAAAGAATTACTTCTGAAACTGGTAAAAGGATAGGTTTTAATGAACTTTTGGATCTTGATGAAGAAATGTCAAGACAGTTATTTCTTAAGGAAAATCCAGGAATGGACTTGGAGAGTCTAATGGAAGAAGAAGCTAGACTTAAATCAAAAAAAGTCAAATCTAAATCTGAAGCTTCTGGTAAAAAGAAACTTCCAAAGCTCAAAGGCATTGTGATAAAAGAAAGGACAAATCCTGAAGCAACCAAAGCTAAATCACAACTGCAGATAGATCCAAGGTCCAAGGGCAAAGAGAACGTTGGTGAACCTATCAAGGTTTATGTGCCTCCTGTGAATGAAGAAAGTATTGATGAAGATGCTGATCTTGCTCTGACTTCAAGAAAAGTTTCTAAGACAACCTCTGACATGGCTCAAGTTGTTCAGAGTCAAGAGATAGTTAGTTCTGATATCTCAAAGAAGCAAGTAACCTTTGACATAGCTCAAGTTAACTTGATATCAGAAGATAAATCAAAGAAAACCTCCGACATTGCTCATGTTAAACCTTCGAAGATACTCCTACCAGGATTCACCAAAGCCAAACAGACTCAACCTTTGAAGACTGCTTCAAGTGGTTTTGAAGCAAGATTGGTTACTGGAAAGGAAGCAAGAGATAAAACTGGATTGGGAAGTGCTGATGAAAGAAGAATACAGAACACAACCAATGATCCAACTTCCTTAAGTGAACCAGGTATTGGAGCAACTCCTGAAAGATTGAATCAACTAAAATCTGTACAAATGGTTTACCATACCTACTTGAAAGAACACATCTTGTTGTACTTCATGACAGATGGTAGGGTTTATCATATAAGGGAAAATGCCATTCCACTGAAGTATTTTGAAGAACTGGAACATGTATTATTTTTACTTCAAGTGAATGACAAAATAACAGAAAGTGTTGCAAACTATTTTAAGAATCAGATTCAGAGACAAAAAAGGCTTTATTCTGTTAAGTCTGACAGCACATATCTTCCAAAGTACAGAGATCACAAGGGTGATATTGTTGAGATGAAGCCCAACTCTGCTAAGATTATAACTACCTTTCTGGGTTACAAGGCTGTGGAATTCAATCTTGAGTCTGACAAGGCATATTTGATCAGACTGGATCAGGACATAAAGAAAGCTAGAATTAATGATCTCAGGGCTGCAATTTTTCAAACTGGTGAAGATTCTGCAGAACTTAAAGATGCTAAAAGGAGGATGATTGATGAACTCAGATATGCTGAGAGATGTTTGTTAAAGAACTATCTCAGAACAACTCCTGACATCAGAGAGATCAGAACATGAAGCCAAGTCAAGATCTACAACTGCTCAAATTCTGATATGAATACAGACTAAAGTTGTTATCAGAAGTTAAAGATTGGTAAAGCTTTAAGGACTGTAAGTTGTAGTTATATAGTCAAATTCTCATGCATTTGTACTTAATGTTTTTGACATCATCAAATATCTGTTAAACTTGTATATTATGTTAATTTACAAGTTGGGGGAGATTGTTAGATATATTTGATAATGTCATGACTAATGTGATTTATGTTTAGTTTACAGATCTTACTTAAACAATACAAATCAGTACTTAACTGAAATCAGCATTTATACTGAAGTCAGAACTTAAGTCGTCAGTATTTATGGTTCAGAAGATATTTATCAGAAGATAATATCAGGACTTAAAGGAAACATTCGGATAAGGAAAGCAGCTGATTTACAGGAAGAGAAGATCGAGACAAACATAAGAAGAGATATGCATGAAGAAGGAATTTTATGAAGAATAGAATACTTGGAAGAAAAGATATCTGATTGATATATTTTAGGAAGCAGAATTATATTCCATATCAATTAGCAATTATCTTTTAACTGTGTAGTATATAAACATAGACATAGGGTTTACACTATAAGTGTTATCACAATCGAGAAGATTATTCATTGTAACCTTAGCAGCTCTCGTGATATTTGTTCATCACTGAGAGAGGACAGTTCCATACTGTAACAGAGTTTATTGTTTTGAATAAAGTTTGTTTTCTGTTACTTGAGTTATTAAAGTTCGATTTGATTGTGCTATACACTGTATTCACCCCCCTCTACAGTGTGTGTGACCTAACACAATAGATATCAGTTAAAAACCGATATCTATAAAAAACAAAAACCGATATCTTTGTGGGTGATGATATAGGCCCCCCATTTAACATCAGTTTTAAACTGATGTGAAAGAGAACATATAACAACGTTTTATTAAAAAAAACTGATATCTATATCTTGATGTAAAATTTTTAATGTACATCTATAATTTATTTATTGTTATAATATGATATTTTTATAAATTTAAGCATATGCCAGATAACAATAATATTTCCCTTGCCCACTAAATTGATGTTACTAATATCTTGAACATCAGTTTTCGAGAAAAAACCGATGTTAACAATACCTTTAATATCAGTTTCTTCTTAGGAACCGATTTCTCTTGTGTAAGAACTGATGTCTATAAGAATAATTAACATCATTTCATTTGAATTAAATGTTGGCTAAAGTACTCTTTAAAATCAGTTATGTATTCTTAAGCCTTTGTCTTTCGTAATATTTAACATCAGTTTTTATTGATAAACTGATGTAAATGTACGACTAAAACTGATGTATTAAGCTTTGATAGACATCAGTTTTTTATTTTATGAAATCTGTTATAATGTTAAATTAACATCATTTTTCATTGTAATGATGTTTGATTACCTATTTCATTAATGCATATTTTAAAAATATAGATGCCAAAATTTTTCCAAAACCAATTACTGCATTATATTAATTGTCTATATTTCTAACAACCAATATCCAAACATCAAGTACAATATTTTATATAATCCAAACATCAAGTAGACACATATTCATCCATCTATTCTAATTGTGCACTAGCTACAACATCCCACAACATGCAAACCTTTCGGTGACAAGCCTTAAACTGTTTCAACCAGTACTTCTACTTCTAAACCAGAGAACCCTAATTCTGCAATGGGAAGGATCTGGTCACATAGCTTTTTGGTTCACCTGTACAAATAGCAAGCATCTTTGCATTCGTTGGAGGAATAATAATAGTCATGATAAATAAAATAATAATAATAGAGTATTAAACATTGATAATACTCCAAATAACATGCTCATTTGTCAAAGTTATAGATTAGTTTCTCACTTCTCAAGCACCAAGGAATATAAATGTGTGATCATCCAATGTCCCACCAATCAACTTGAGTGATGAGATAATTCCAGAGAGAACTAGAGGTTGTGGCCTGCAACAAAGAGATGTACAAGTCATATTCACAAGATCCCCAGACTGACAATACTCACCACCATGTTACAATACCATGATATCTGAATGTTATCATTGAAGACCAAATGGGTAGTACTATACTTCGAAAATAACTTAAAAGCATTGTGGTTAACAAAATATTCAAACCGCAACATATCCATTTATAAGATATACGAGCATTAGGACTTCAAAAGAAAAATTGAAGTCTAATGTTACTTAAGTTTGACAGGATATAAAACTTAAAGAGTATTTAGATTAACCTGCACAAGAACTTTTTCACCATAGTTCTTCTTCACTACAGTCATGAATTCTTGCATTCTTATTGTTGAAGGTCTTACTCCTCCAAGAGCAGTATACATGACAAGTTTCCCCACCGATATTCCCATACCATGAATAGACAAATTAAATTAAATTAAATTAAGTAAATATGTATGGTACGTACTCTTTTAGGAAAATAATAGCTTACAGGTTACCTATACTTCCATTGTAGCCATGTACCGATGTAGTGGAACTTCATAATTATGCAAATTTTGCATCAACTTCTTCTCTTGTGGATTAAAATATGGAAAAGCTAAAATTATATAACATGTTCCACAAACTAATCAATTTTCACCAAAACATTGTATATTTGTGGTATTTTCAAATTAATGTCAGGAGAGAATATACAAACCTATTGTTGTTGGTTGATGATACCAGGAGGTAGAAGACCACGTAAGTAATGAGCATCTCTCTCTTTCTCAGTAAAAGCCAGTCATTTGTTATGGTGTGAATCTCTCAATAATGTATACCCACTGTAGTACTTTTGTTAAATAATAACGAATATAAAGTAACAAAATCTATTACCTATACAATGTTTACAAACTGCTTATATGAACATAACAGTACTCCAGGATCAATATCATAACAAGTGCAGGTGGCTCCGGTCTGAGAGATCTGAACTAACAAAACACAAATAAAATCATGTAAAGTTAAAGGGCTTCTTGTATAAATTTTAATTTAAACTATTTGATCAAAAAATGTAATGTCCCGGTAAAGTGATAATGATAATGAAAGTAATTAATAGACAAAATACTACACAAGACATTTAAATATATGGTTGTGCTGGTGATAAAATAAATATTACGGCATGAAAAAGAGCAATTCTTAAATAATTACAAAACTCTACATTTTGTAACTGGCACATTTATCTGGGTATCCTACCTGATATGTTTTTAAATGACACGTTGTTGCATATAAAAGAATATAAAAATCAATAATTTAATAAAAACTAAACTATAGGTATGCACCATACAATTGACTAAGAGAGTAGGACTTTAGTTGTGGTCCTTCACAAGGTAATATAAATTTATGTTATAATTAAATTATTTATCAGACACAAGACATCACATTTAAAAACTAGACATTCAGTTTTTTCTTAATGATATGGTGATACTCGGAGGCAAGACACAAAAGTGCCGTAATAGTGAGCTAAATACTGTTAATATATAATTTTATATAGATGAAGAAAATTATTGATGCCAAGTTTATCACACAATTAGACAGAGAAGGGTAATGGCAATAATAATGAAGCAAAACTATATTGAAAGTCTATTTATTTCAGTTTTAATGTTTAAACTAGTTGGCACCTTTAAATTACTTAACTTGTAGGTACAATTTAAATGGTTTTCAAAATTTGCAAAATAATTATGTTTTCTACCTATGAATGATATAGTGTAGACAAGTTGAAAGAAGAAACAGAATCTCAAAAAATATAACTAAAGAGAACATAAAAACTTACATTGAAGCTCAATCTAATAGAGCAATCACAAACTAATTCATAATCGTAGATTAATCTATCTTCTGATCATTCCTAAATTAGAACTAACCAGGGCGACTTCACTACATTAATAATAAAAATAAAAGCTTTCCAAAATGATATGTCTACTGAATTATATCATCAGCGTGTTACACTCAAATCTCTCACTAAAGAAAACACTAAAATTAAAGAGAATAATTTATTTTTGAGTGAAAGAAACAGTGTGTTAGAAACTCAATTTGTTGAGTTTGAGAAACTGAAGATGGAGTGCAAGATTGCAAAAGATGAATTGACTGAATTTTTAAAGAAATATGAGATTTTAAGAAAGCAACTTGAACGAGAACAGGAAGTAATTAAGGTATGGAAATCATCTAGAGATGTCCATGCTCAAATTACTAAATTTCAAGGTATAGAATCATTTTGTGATGAAGCCTGGAAAAAGAGCAAGGATAAACTGAATTCTAACTTGGAGGAAGGACTCTCAACAGATGTGGATTCGGTGGATAATGAAGATTATCCATCGAATTATCAAATGAATTATCCATCAAAAGACAAGGAACCACATCCGTCGAGTGAAAGAAAGCTAGTTAGCAAATCCTAGCAAGCTAAGTTAAATGAGAAATATGGATCAATTTCCAAGAACTTTGTTCCAGGAGAAACAAGTCAAGTGAAAAAGAACGAGTCAATGTAGGTCATCTGTCAATCAAGCAATTGAATGACATATTGGAGAAAATTGAGGTTAAAGCAGAATCTAAAAGGAAAAATAATAGAAATGGGAAAGTAGGAATTAACAAACATAACAACTACACACCTGATAAACATGCTCCTAGAAAAACCTGTGTGAAGTGTGGTAGTGTTAATCATTTGTCTGTTAATTGCAAACACT
Source organism: Apium graveolens (assembly GCF_009905375.1). NCBI lineage: Eukaryota > Viridiplantae > Streptophyta > Magnoliopsida > Apiales > Apiaceae > Apium > Apium graveolens. The sequence continues at coordinate 102,326,469 of NC_133655.1, read as the reverse complement.
CTATGTCTGCACCCATGTCCGCACCTTCTTCATTTCCTAACATGCCTATAATGCTTGTGAATGTTATGCCTGCACATAATTTGAATGCACAATTTGCTAATATGCCATTTGCACAAAATCCTTACTATGCTGCATTTAGTATGCCACAAATGCCATTTAGCATTCCTTACTGGAATAACATATTTACACAAAGTATGCCTTTCCATGTTAACCAGCCTGTGGATGATAATTCTATAATGATGAATGGTTTTAAGGTTCTACTCAAATGATTAAGGATGAATCTCAGATACCTAAGTAAAATGAGGAAAAACCTTAGAAACCTAAGAAAAAGGTTAACAAAGTAGGACCCAAGGAAACTTGGGTACCAAAATCAACTTGATTTGATTTTGTTGTGTGGAGGGAAATAGAAAGAATCTTTGGTATTTGGATAGTGGGTGCTCAAGGTACATGACTGGAGATTCTACCCTGCTCACTGAGTTCAAGGAAAGAGCTGGCCCAAGTATTACTTTTGGAGATGACAGCAAGGGGTATACTGTGGGATATGGCTTGATTTCTAATGACAATGTCATCATTGAGGAAATTGCCCCAGTGGATGGACTCAAGCATAATCTGTTGAGTATCATCCAGCTTTGTGACAAGGGCAACTCAGTAACATTTAACTGTGAAGCCTATGTTGTGACCAACAAAAAAAACAACAAAGTGGTTCTCACTGGAGTGAGAAAAAGAAATGTATATCTAGTTGACTTCAACTCATCAAATGCAGAATCTGTCACTTGTCTCTTTAGCAAGGCAAGACAAGATGAAAGTTGTCTATGGCACAAGAAATTGTCCCATCTTAACTTCAAGACTATGAATGAACTAGTCATGAAAGTTTTGGTAAGAGGTATTCCTCAAGTGGAATTCTCAAAGGATGGATTGTGTGATGCCTATCAAAAAGGAAAGCAGATCAAGGCATTATTCCAAAAGAAGCTTGATTCAACAATTGAAGAATCTTTATAATTACTACACATGGATTTATTTAGACTAATCAATGTGTTGTCCAACTCAAAGAAAATATATTGCCTAGTCATTGTGGATGATTTCTTAAAATTCTCTTGGACATATTTTCTCAAATCCAAAGATGAAGCTAGTGAAATCATCATCAATCACATAAGGCAAGTCAACAATCATCTTGATCTCAAAGTTAGAAGAATCAGGAGTGACAATGGAACTGAGTTCAAGAATTTTGTGATGAGATTGTTTTGTGAAAAGAATAGGATCATTCATAAGTTTTCAGCAGCAAAAACCCCACAACAAAATGGAGTGGTGGAAAGGAAGAACATATCTCTTATTGAAGCTGTAAGAACAATGCTAGAAGAATCAAAGTTACAAACATATTTTTGGGCAGAAGCTGTAAATACTGCATGCTACACTCAGAATATTTCTTTGGTTAATCAAGCAAAATGCATGACACCCTACCAATTGTTCAAGAACAAGAAGCCAACATTAAACTTTCTTCATGTCTTTGGCTATAATGCTATATCTTAAGGAATCAAACTGAGCAGCATGGAAAGTGTAATACCAAAGCAGATGAAGGCATTTTTGTTGGCTATGCAGTTGGAAAAGCATACAGAGTCTACAATCTCAGAACAAACATTGTTATGGAATATGTACATGTTGTGTTTAATGATAAGAAGATTGAAGGACTGCAAGATGGAGATTTCCATGAAAACCTCAAATTTGACAATATTGAGATGATTTGTGATGATAGTGATGATGAAAGTGACCAAAAAATAAAATCTAAGGATAATGTAAAAAAATCTACAACAATTGAAGCACATAATTCAACATTCGTCGAAAGACCAAGTGCATCATCCATTGAGAGACAATCTGCATCATCCGTCGAGAGGCAAATATCAACATCCGTTGAGCCATCAATAGGAGTTGAAAGCCAATACACATCACAATTAGAAAAAACCCCAACTTCAAGTCAAAGATCCATAAACTCAGAGGGGTTTTCTTCTAATCAAAATTCAGTCACACATCAAGACAACTATGAGGCCTCTTCATTTAGAGCTAATCTACCACAACAAAGAAAATGGACTAGAGATCACCCTTTTGAATTAATAATTGGTGATGCATCTTCAAGAGTGCAAACAAGTAAATTAACTCAGGAAGAATGTCTATACAGCAGCTTCTTGTCTAAGGAAGAGCCTAAAAAGGTAGAAGAAGCTCTGTTGGATCCTATTTGGGTTTTAGTTATGCAAGAGGAGTTAAACCAATTTGAAAGGAATAAAGTTTGGAAGCCAGTACCCAAGCCTAAATGAAACAATCCTGTTGACACCAAGTGGGTATTCAGAAACAAGATGGATAAAAATGGCATAGTAGTCAAGAATAAAGCTAGATTGGTTGCTAAGGGCTATTGTCAACAAGAAGGAATAGATTTTGATGAGACCTTTGCTCTTGTTGCAAGACTTGAAGCCATCAGAATCTTTCTAGCCCATCCAGCCCATGCAGCCCATGCCAATTTCAAGGTCTATCAAATGGATGTTAAAAGTGCATTTCTGAATGGAGATTTGGAGGAGGAGGTCTGTAATAACCCCAATTTTTGGAAAATTTTTGAAACCCTTATGAATAGTGTTTTTGCTGAATGAGAAAACTTTTCATGCCACACTAGGTAGGGGTTCTTTTATGGATATTCTGAGATTTTATTGGCACTCTATATGGTATATAAGTGTATGTAAAGATCGTCAGAATCCAATTCCGAACACTTTGATTTTCCCGGAAATCCACTAGATACGGAAAGAATTGAGTATAAGGTAACATGATAAAAAGGATTTAAATTAAAGGATTATAAGAGATGATCATAAAAGGAATACAATATATTGAGAAAGGTTAAGGGAACCTAAGTAATAAGATCCCGGGTATGATCCCTCAAACGATAAACGAAAATGAAAGTTAAGCGAACCGTATAACAGATCAACGGTCATTAGGCAAACAATTAGAAGCTAATCAAAGAGATTAGAAGGGATGATGACATAGCAATGTGACATAAGCATGACATAAGGGGAAGGAGATGTGGTTGATTTAAAACTACACAAAGTCAAGGCTAGAAAGGTAATTAACCAAAAAACAAGACAAAAAGAAACCAACCAAGCCAAAACATTTCATTTTCATCAAAAAAACACAAAACCCCCATTTTCTTCATGAAGCTCTCGGCCCCTTTTCTTAAAAAATGAAGATCCAAGCTCCACCACTTACTATTTAGCAAGGTATTTATCTAAGCTTCCCCATGGATAGTTACATACTTCCTATAAGTTTAAGCTTCTAATTCCAAGCCAATCTTTTTCTATAAATCATGGAAGAAGATGGTGAATAGTACTTTCTTGAAATTAATTTTTGTGTTCTTGATTTCTTTGAAAGAACAAGCTTGTAGGAGGTTAGATTAAGGCTTCCATGGGCATTTCAAGGATCTTTCATGGATTAAAAGCTCCAAGGAAGGTATAAACTCCAAACCCTAGCTTTGGTTTTGAGTAATTAGGAATGAATATGATTGATATAGTATATGTGAAGCATGAGGCTTGTTTGTTTAAAATTTGGTTGAGTTTGTAGAGATTAGTTGGTTTTGTGGTGTTTTTGGAGTTGTAAATCTTGTTAATTAGTTAATGAACTTAAGTATAGCTTTTAGTTCATGTTTGAGGGTAGTATAAAGTTGATAATATTGAGTTGTTGGGGCTGTTGGAGTGTGTTTTGGATGGATGTTGGTTGTATGATTGATTTGGGGTTGATTGGTGGTTGTTTTGGAATGGTTTAAATTTGGGAAATCGCGTAAACATAGCCGCCATAATGCCCGATTTACCGTAGACTGTTTTTGTTTTTAACATCAGAACCCTTGAACTCACTGCTAGGTTTTGACCATTGCCATGTTTAGATATTTCATGTTACGAGCTTCGTTTTGATATGTGGTTTGTTTGATTCCGATGAACGGTTTAGGAGAAACGGCCGTTTTAAGTAACGACGTTTCGCGAACGAACCCTTACCCCTCGCCTTACTTTGAAACATAGGTTAAAGACCTTAAAGGACTAATTGAAGTATGAAACATTTATGTAAGGTGTAATAGGCAGTTGGTAAGACACTTGCGAAAGAATCTCCTTAAAACTCGTGATGGTTAATTTATTAAAAATGGTGGAGCCGAGGGTACTCGAGTGACTTAAGAGAATCAGTAAGCGCAAAACGAGCGTTAGAGTCAGAGTTGGTTAGAGTATAGATTTACAAGTGACTTTGGTTTAATTCCAACTTACTTGTTGCTTATAGGTTACCAGACTCGTCCCGAGCCATTCGTAACCCCCAGTCGCTCAGGCAAGTTTTCTACCCGTTATACTGTTGTTGTGATGTATATGTGTATATGCATGATCTTGCGATAAATGCATATTTGTTATTAGCAAGTTCTTGCGATATATTGTAGCATGTGATATGGTATATATGCATGCCTGTTTTATATTCTTGGATTATATATCTGTTGGTTAAAATGCTTACAGTTGCATAATACCTATGCTAGAGATAAGCGGTATTGAGTTTACCCTTAGAATAGGGGATCAAAAGGTGAACATATTTCTAAACCGGGAGTCGATGTTCCCGAGTATTATATATATATTTTTATATATATATGGCTATAGTTTTCAAAACTATTAATTGAATAAGGTTTATTCGATAACTTTATTTTATTATTGAATATTATTTCGAATATTCATCCGAGGACTTATGACTCCTTTATTTTATTATTGAATATTATTTCGAATATTCATTCGAGGGCTTATGACTCCTTTTATTTTATTAATTGAATATTATTTGAATATTCATTTGAGGATGTATGACTCCTTTATTTTATTTAATGAATATTATTTATAATATTCATTCGAGGTATTATGACTACGCTTATTACTGAAATATATTCTTTATTTTATTAAAGAATAAGGTGTCAATAATCAAACTTATTTTCGATTATTCAAATAAAGATAGTACTTTCATATAAGTATATCTTTGGTTATTTAATTTCCATTTCAAGTATAAGTTTTAAAACTTCTACTTCAATTATTTTTATAAAGATTATTCTTTATGGGAATATTATTTAAATAATAATATTCAGATATTTTCTAATATATCGGGACTGATTTATTTTAATAAATCAGCAGTATTCCAAACATTCTTAAAAAATGTTTTCGAGTCTTTAAAATGATTTTTAAAGTTAGAGTGGACCCCAAAATTCATTTTTTTTATATTTAAGATCTTCCTTTCAAAGGGGATTTAAATACTCGCTCAAAACCTGGGGAATCCAGCTCTGTGGTGCATTTTACATTCGCAACGTAGTTGCTGTTTTGAGAAAACAAATGAATTGATTACTTACCCAACGTTCGGGAAGTAAGCCCATCTAATTGAGTCGGCATAAGCGACAGGCCGGGGTACGGTCTATCAAAGTGTAAGTGGCTGGGTGGCAATCCATCAACGCGTAAGAGGCCGGGTGGCGGTCCAGCACAAGGTCCTTATGTGGCCAGGGTGATGACCGGTGGGGGATTCATCCATCTACTAGTAGAAAAGGTTACTTATTGGTATATTTGCCTGATCAGCAAGATATCAGGTTTATGCCAAAATTCTTTCCTTTCCAAATTTATTGGATATTGCAATTCTGTTCATACTTTACATGACAGAGGTTTTCAGGAAACGTATGTATATATAGGTGTATATATATATCGGGACTTAATGAAGTATATCATAACTTCATTTCCTTCAAAATATTTCAAAGATTGAATCTATTCAAGTCTTATCTTGTAGTCTCATCAGTGTGATGAACTTTTGAAACTAATTATAACTTGAACGGTGGTAGTTCAAGTAGTATTTGGAAATGATATAAGTATATTGGAGTATCTTGTAACTTCATCTTTTAAACTAATATCTAGTAAATGATTATCTTATGCATGACAAAGATTTTCAGAAAAACGTTGAGACAAGGTTAGATATATGAGATCACCTTGCAACGATATTTTTATACAGTTATACACTGGAACTCTGTGTGTATTATGCATGGAAGAGGACTTCCCATATTTTGAAAAGTATATATGTATATATACTGAATATTTTGCGACTTCATCGCATTAAGATATCAAACTTGGTTCATTTCTTTTGACCAAGACTTTCATGAGTACTATGAGAAGGCTCATATATTGTTAATCATTATACATATTATTTTGGTGGGCTTGCTGCTCACCCTTGCTTTCTTCTTTCATCACACAACAACAGATAGAAAAGATGAACAGGACCAAGCTCCCGATTTGCAAGCGATTAGGAAACGTTCCGCAGTTTCCTATAGGCGTTGATGTCGCTGTAGCTGAGGTAGGAACTACCAATAGGCTAGGTTTACAACTTATGATGTACCAGACTTATGTATAATTATGAATTGTAATAATGGCAAAGAAATGTAAATTTATTCAGAAACCTTTTTAAGGTGTATTGACATATAATTGTGGAATAAAACGACTTGTGATTATTTTTGGATATTCATCTCTGAGACTATAACTTGTGGTGTGTGTGTTTATTGTGGGGTCACAGTACAGAGTAGTTGATTGTGTATTAAGATTGGGTGTTATTAAGGGAAATGGAACTCGTGACAACCCGGATCCCCGACCCCGGATTTGGGGGTGTTACAGAAGTGGTATCAGAGCGAAGCGTTATAAACCTCAGAGATGATGTGATGTTAAGATAATAAGTTCACTAAGATAATAAGAACTCTTGCCAAGTTCATAGTTGTAATAACCCCAAAATTTTCAACTTTTTTGTAACCCTTGTGAATAGTGTTTTAGCTAAATGAGAAAACTTTTCACGCCACACTATGTAGGGGTTCTGTTGTGGATATTCTGGGATATTATTAGTACTCTATGAAGTATATAAGTGTATGTAAAGATCGTCAGAATCCAATTCCGAACACTTTGGTTTTTCCCGGAAATCCACTAGATACGGAGAGAATTTAGTATAAGGTAACAGGATAAAAAGGATTAAATTAAAGGATTATAATAGAGGATCATAAAAAGGAATATAATGTATTGAGAAAGGTTAAGGGAACCTAAGTAATAAGATCCCGGGTATGATCCTTCAAACGATAAACGAGAATAAAAGTTAAGCGAATCGTATAACAGATCAGCGGTCATTAGGCAAACGATTAGGAAGTTAATCAAAGGGATTAGTGGGAATGATGTCATCCAACCAATAGAAAGAGGACAAGGAAGGGAGGATGACATCATGAGGATGACACAAGCATGACATGGGAAGGAAGGAGGTGTGGTGGCTTTGTAACCACACAAATTCAAGGGCAAGAAGGTAATTGACTAAATCAAACACAAAAGCAAAGCAACCAAGCCAAGTAAATTCATTCTTCATCAAAAATTAAAAAGAACCAAGGCCTTGTTCATCTTTTCTCTCGGCTTTTCACTATTCATTAGGCAAGAAATTTCAAAAATTCAAGATCCAAGCTTCCTAAATTGGTGAGTAAATTCCCTAATCATCTTCATGCTTAGTTAGGGCTATATCATGAGTTTAAGCCATTAATTCCTTCTCAATCTTCTTCATTTAATCAAAGAAGAAGACTATGAATAGTGTTTTCAAGTTTTTAACTTGAAGTTTTTCTTGTTTTTCTTGAAGATCCAAGCATTCTTAAGACTTCTCAAAGCTTCTTAAGGCTTCCTAGCTCCTCCCACCACTTCAAGGAAGGTATACCATCTCCAAACCCTAGATTCCTATGTATTATAAGATGATTTTGATTAGTAGGATGATATTGTAGCTTGTTGTTGTGATTTAGAGTTTGGGATTTGGAATGGTAGTGAAATGGAATGGTAAATGTTGTGGTTTTGATTAAAAGAACTTAAGTATGATTAAAGTTAAGCTTAGGCATAAGTATGAATGTTAAAATTGAATTGGTTGGGGTTGTTATGATGTGATAAGGATGGATGTTGGTTGTATGTTGGATTTGAGGTTGAATTGGGAGGGTTTTGAATGGTTTAAAATATTGGAAATCGCGTAAACATAGCCGTCGTAACGTCCGATTTTCTTTAGACTATTTTTGTACATAACATTAGGACCCGAGAACCCCCTGCTAGATTATGACTATTTCCATTTCTAGATAGCTCATGTTACGAGCTTCGTTTTGATATGTAGTTCGTTCGATTCCGATGCACGGTTTAGGAGAAACGACCGTTTCAAGTAACGGCGTTTCGCGAACGAAACTTTTCCCCTCGCCTTACTTTGAAACATAGGTTAAAGACCAAAAAGGGTTAATCAATGTATGAAACATTTATGGTAAGTGTGCTAGGCAGTTAGTAAGACACTCGCGAAGGAATCGCCTTAAAACTCGTAAAGGTTAAATTATTAAAAATGGTGGAGCCGAGGGTACCCGGGTGACTTAAGCAAATCAGTAAGCGCAAAACAAGCGTTAGAGTCTAAGTTAGTTAAAGTATAGATTTACAAGTGACTTTGGTTTAATTCCAACTTACTTGTTGTTTATAGGTTACCAGACTCGTCCCAAGCCTTTTATCACCCCAAGTCGCTCAGGCAAGTTTTCTACCCGTTATAACTGTTGTGGTGATGAATATATGTATTTGCATTATCTGGTGATAGATGCATGTTGGTTAATTAGCAAATGTTGTTATATATTGAAGCATGCTGCTATGGTATATATATATGCATGCCTGTTTTGCATTCTTTCCATATATATATCTGTTGATTCAGTTGATAATACCTATGCTAGAGGATAGCGGTAATTTGCATATACCCTTAGTACAGGGACCCAAAGGTGAAAATATTTATAAAACCGGGAGTCGAGGATCCCGAGTAGATTTTGTATATATGGATATAAATATATATATATATATTTATACTTATATATATATATATGGTCATAGTTTTCAAAACTATTAATCGAATAAGGTTTATTCGATAACTTTAACTTTATTTTATTATTGAATATTATTTTGAATATTCATCCGAGGACTTATGACTCCTTTATTTTATTATTGAATATTATTTCGAATATTCATCCGAGGACTTATGACTCCTTTTATTTTATATTAAATGAATATTATTTTGAATATTCATTCGAGGGCTTATGACTCAGTTTATATTGTTTAATGAATATTTTTGAATATTCATTTGAGGATCTATGACTCCGATTATTTGCTGAGATTTGTTCTTTATTTTATTAAAGAATAAGGTGTAAATAATCAAACTTATTTTCGATTATTCAAATAAAGATAGTACTTTCATATGAGTATATCTTTGGTTATTTAATACTCGTTTCAAGTATAAGTTTTAATACTTTTACTTCAATTATTTTTATAAAGATTATTCTTTATGGGAATATTATTTAAATAATAATATTCAGTTATTTTCTAAATATTCTGGGGACTGATTTACTTCATTAAATCAGCTTTACTCCAAACACTCTATAAAGTGTTTTCGAGTCTTCAAAATGATTTTTAAAAGATAAAGCGGATCCCAAAACTCATTTTTATATTTAAGATCTTCCTTTTAAGGGGATTTAAATACTCGCTCAAAACCTGAGGGATCCGGCTCTGTGGTGTGTTTTATATTCGCAACAAGGTTGCTGTTTTGTTAAATGAATTGATTACTTACCCAACACTCGGGAAGTAAAATTCTTGGAACAAGTTAATCCATTAACAGGCATCGCCTGGGAAATATCGGTGAGTTTTCCTTTCCAACTAGATACGACTTCTTGGTGGAGCCGTATCAACAAGTTCTACTTGGGGAAAGGGGGAACGAGCTTTACGTTTCAGAGTAATGGATTTCATCTGAACTAGGAGTGGCGTAAGTGGTCGAGTGGCGCCGGCCCAGCCTTATTATATTGGCCCAAATGGCCTGGAAGTTCCGCTAAGGCGGTCCATTCCTTAGGAGTTCAGTGTTCGGTTGACAAGTAAATCCGACAGGTTCTCCTCTACATGTAGAAAATGGTGGGGTTGTACTACTACGACTGATCATCGTAAGTGGTCTTCCTGGCGCGGCAAACTCCCGTAATGAGTTCATCATCCATTTGGATAATTCTGCAACACTACCCGTAGCATTTCGATCGAAAGGCTACTAATGGGTGGTTGCCGAAGCATTGACAGGGTCAAACATTTTTATTGGTGTATCCATTGAATGAAGTATCTCGTAACTTCATTTCTTTTCAAAATATTTCAAAGATCAAATATTTTCAAGTTTTATTTGTGGTCTCATCTATGGGATGACCTCGTGAATCTTATTATACTTCGAACAGTAGTAGTTCAAGTAGATTTCAAAAAAAATGGTATAAGTATAGTGAAGTAATTGGTAACTTCATCTTCTTTTAAAACTTATATCCAGTAAGTAATTACCTTACTCATGATAAAGAATTTTAGTAAGTATCCATTTAGATACTTGTATTATTGTTATCACTCTATATTATCTTGCGAGCTGTAAGGCTCACTCTTGCTTTATTTCTTCATCACACAACAACAGTTAGGAAAGATGGCCAGACTCCAGCAGACCCAGCGCAAGCGCGTGGGAAGCGTCCTGCGTTTTCCCGATGATGTTGTGGCTGCTATAGCTGCAGAGGTAGATCCATTGGTAGATCAGGCATTCTACTTTTGAGAATTAATTATGTATAATTATAACTTGTGGCAGATAATGGCAATTAACTGTAAATTTATCAAGTAATTGTTTTGGGTTGTAATAACTTTTAAATTGTGGATTCAAAGACTTGTACTTATTTCAATTTCATCTCTGAGACTATAACGGGTTGTGTAACACCCCCAGATCCGGGGTCGGGGATCCGGGTTGTCACGAGTTCCATTTCCCTTAGTAACACCTAACCTTAATAATTAATCAACTACTCTGCACTGTGACCCCACAATAAACACACACACCACACGTTATAGTCTCAGAGATGAACATCCAAAAGTAATCACAAGTCATTTTATTCCACAATTATCTGCCAATACACCTTAAAAGGTTTTCTGAATAAATTTACAGTTAATTGCCATTATTTGCCACAAGTTATAATTATACATAATTTGATTCTCAAAAATAGAATGCCTGATCTACCAATAGATCTACCTCTGCAGCTATAGCAGCCACAACATCATCGGGAAGACGCGGGACGCTTCCCACGTGCTTGCGCTGGGTCTGCTGGAGTCTGGCCATCTTACCTAACTGTTGTTGTGTGATGAAGAAATAAAGCAAGAGTGAGCCTTACAGCTCGCAAGATAATATATAGTGATAACAATAATATAAGTATCTAAATTGATACTTACTAGAATCTTTTATCATGAGTAAGATAATTACTACAAGGGATGAAGTTACCAAATACTTCACTATACTTATATCATTTATAAAGCTACTTGAACTACCACTGTTCAAAGTATAATGAGCTTTCAACAGTTCATCACCTAGATGAGACTACAAGACCAGATTTGAATAGATTAAATCTTTAAAATATCATCAAAATAAAATGAAGTTACGAGATACTTCATTTGATGCAAACATCATTTTTGAAAACTTGACCCTGCCAACACTCAACAATCGCCCAACCGTAGCCTTTCTATCGAAGTGCTCTGGGTAGTGTTGCAGAAATATCCAATTGGATGATGAACTCATTACGGGAGTTTGCCGTGCCAGGAAGACCACTTACGATGATCAGTCGTAATAGTACAACCCCACCATTTTCTACATGTAGAGGAGAACCTGTCGGATTTACTTGTCAACCGAACACTGAACTCCTAAGGAATGGACCGCCTTAGCGGAACTTCCAGGCCATTTGGGCCAATATAATAAGGCTGGGCCAGCGCCACTCGACCACTTACGCCACTCCTAGTTCAGATGAAATCCATGACTCTGAAACGTAAAGCTCGTTCCCCCTTTCCCCAAGTAGAAACTTGTTGATACGGCTCCACCAAGAAGTCGTATCTAGTTGGAAAGGAGAACTCACCGATATTTCCCAGGCGATGCCTGTTAATGGATTAACTTGTTCCAAGAATTTTACTTCCCGAGTATTGGGTAAGTAATCGATTCATTTAACAAAACAGCAACCTTGTTGTGAATATAAAACACACCACAGAGCCGGATCCCTCAGGTTTTGAGCGAGTATTTAAATCCCCTTCGAAAGGAGGATCTTAAATATAAAAATGAGTTTTGGGATCCGCTCTAACTTTTAAAAATCATTTTGAAGACTCGCAAAACATTTTTAAGAATGTTTGGAGTGATGCTGATTTAACAAAATAAATCAGTCCCAATATATTAGAAAATATCTTAATATTATTATTTAAATAATATTTCCATAAAGAATAATCTTTATAAAAATAATTGAAGTAGAAGTTTTGAAACTTATACTTGAAATGAATATTAAATATCCAAAGATATACCTATACGAAAGTACTATCTTTATTTGAATAATCAAAAGTGAGTTTGATTATCGACACCTTATTCTTTAATAAAATAAAGAATATATCTCAGCAAATAATCGGAGTCATAGATCCTCAAATGAATATTCAAATAATATTCAATAAATAAAATAAGCTGAGTCATAAGCCCTCGAATGAATATTATAAATAATATTCATTAAATAACTAAAGGAGTCATACATCCTCAAATGAATATCCAAGTAATATTTAATAAATAAAATAAGCTGAGTCATAAGCCCTCGAATGAATATTATAAATAATATTCATTAAATAACTAAAGGAGTCATACATCCTCAAATGAATATCCAAGTAATATTCAATAAATAATATAAAGGAGTCATAAGTCCTCGAATGAATATTCAAGATAATATTCATTAATAAAATAAAGTTATCGAATAAACCTTATTCGATTAATAGTTTTGAAAACTATAACCATATATATTTATATAAATATATATATATAAAATCTACTCGGGATCCTCGACTCCCGGGTTTTAGAAAATATTTTCACCTTTGGGTCCCTATACTAAGGGTATATGCAAATTACCGCTATCCTCTAGCATAGGTATTATCAACTGAATCAACAGATATATATAGCCAGAATACGAAACAGGCATGCATATATACCATATAACATGCTACAATATATCGCAAGAATTTGCTATAACAAATATGCATTTAACGCAAGATCATGCATATACAACAATACATCACAACAACAGTTATAACGGATAGAAACTTGCCTGAGCGACTTGGGGGTTATGAATGGCTCTGGACGAGTCTGGTAACCTATAAGCAACAAGTAAGTTGGAATTAAACCAAAGTCACTTGTAAATCTATACTTTAACTAACTTAGACTCTAACGCTTGTTTTGCGCTTACTAATTCTCTTAAGTCACTCGAGTACCCTCGGCTCCACCATTTTTAATAATTTAACCTTTACGAGTTTTAAGGCGATTCCTTCGCGAGTGTCTTACCAACTGCCTAACACTCTTACCATAATTGTTTCATACATTAATTAACCCTTTTTGGTCTTTAACCTATGTTTCAAAGTGAGGCGAGGGGAAAAGTTTCGTTCGCGAAACGCCGTTACTTGAAACGGTCGTTTCTCCTAAACCGTGCATCGGAATCGAACGAACTACATATCAAAACGAAGCTCGTAACATGAGCTATCTAGACACGGCGATGGTCAACATCTAGCAGGGGGTTCTCGGGTCCTAATGTTATGCACAAAAACAGTCTAAAGAAAATCGGACGTTACGACGGCTATGTTTACGCGATTTCCCAATTTAAAACCATTCAAAACCAACCACAATTCAACCCCAAATCAATCATACAACCAACACCCATCCAAACCACATCATAACAGCCCCAACAAATCCACATTAACCATTTATACTTATTCCCCACATGAACTAAAAGCTTTACTTAGGTTCTTTAACTAATTATCAAGATTAACAACTCCAATAATACCACAAAACCAACTAATCTCTAAAAACTCAACCAAACTTCAAACAATCAAGCACCATGCTTCACATATACTATATCAATCATATTCAATCCTAATTACTCAAAACTAAAGCTAGGGTTAGTAGTTTATACCTTCCTTGGAGAGTGGAGAATCAAGAGAATGGCTTGGAATCACCCTTAAAGTCCTTATCCAAGCTTAATCTAAACAAAACTTCAAGAACACAAATTTTATTTCTTGAAAACACTATTCACCATCTTCTTCCATGATTTATAGAAAAAGATTGGCTTGGAATTAGAAGCTTAAACTTATAGGAAGTATGTAGCTATCCATGGGGAAGCTTAGATAATTACCTTGCTAAATAGTAAGTGGAGGAGCTTGGACTTTCATTTTTTAAGAAAAGCACCCGAGAGCATGAAGAAGAAGAGAGATTTTTGTGTTTTGTTTGGTGAAATGAAATGTTTTGGCTTGGTTGGTTGATTTTTGTGTTGTTTTTAGTTAATTACCTTGTTGCCCTTGATTTTGTGTGGTTCTCATTCAACCACACCTCCTTCCTTCCCATGTCATGCCTATGTCATGTTGTGATGTCATCTTTCCCTCCTTGTCCTCCTCTCATTGGTTGGGTGACATCACTCCCTCTAATCCCTTTGCTTAACTTCCTAATTGTTTGCCTAATGACCGCTGATCTGTTATACGGTTCGCTTAACTTTCGTTCTCGTTTATCGTTTGAAGGATCATACCCGGGATCTTATTACTTAGGTTCCCTTAACCTTTCTCAGTACATTATATTCCTTTTTATGATCCTCTATTATAATCCTTTAATTTAAATCCTTTTTATCCTGTTACCTTATACTCAATTCTTTCCGCATCTAGGGTATTTCCGAGAAAAACCAAAGTGTTCGGAATTGGATTCTGACGATCTTTACATACACTTATATACTACATAGAGTACTAATAATATCCCAGAATATCCATATCAGAACCCCTACATAGTGTGGCATGAAAAGTTTTCTCATTCAGCAAAAACACTATTCATAAGGGTTTCAAAATTTTCCAAAAATTGGGGTTATTACAGTCTCCCCTCCTTAAAAGGATTCCGTCCCGGAATCAAATAGAAAATGAATAGGGATACTCTCTTAACATTGCACTTTCTAACTCTCGAGTAAATTTTCCCACATTGTGGTTCTACCATCAAACTCTGACTAGTTTGATAACCCTTTTCCTAAGCAATTGTTCCTTTTTCAATCTATAACCCTTCCTGGTTGCTCCATATAGGTTACATCGGGTTGCATGTCTATGCGCTCATATGCCCTTATTTATCTGGCATCCGAATTACACTTTCTTAACATTGATACGTGGAACACGTTATGAACTTGCTACATGTTCGGGGGTAGGGCTAGCTCATATGCTAACTTCCCAAAACGTCTTAATATATCCAAGGGTCCAACAAATTGTAGACTTAGCTTTCCTTTCTTTCCGAACCTCATCAATCCTTTCCAAGGGATACCTATAACATTACTAGGTCCCCTATTTCATACTCTTTGTCCTTTTGAGTCAAATCAGCATACCTCTTATGTCCATCTTGGGTTACTACCAGCCGTCCTCTGATTAGATCTATTATATCCCTGGTCCTTTGGACTACTGCGGGTCCGAGCATCTTGCGCTCTACAACTTCATCCTAACATAAGGGAGATCGACATTGTCTTCCCTCAAGGATCTCATAAGGCGATATCTCAATACTGACATATGATCTATTGTCGTAAGAAAATTATATCCGTGTTAAGTGATCATTCCAATTTCTTTCAAGTCTATGGCACAGACTCTCATTATAGCTTTTAGCATTAGAGCTTTTGCTTCTTAATACCCATTCTTTTCCAGTTCATAATCGCTAATACCTTCCGTTCCTACTATTATACTGGTTATACTTTTGCTCGTTAGCGTTCTATAACCTTTTAATAACCACGTCAACCTTAGTATCACGAACGCGTTAGAATCGGAATACCACCATACTGATACTACTTCCTTTAGCTGCTTCCATCTTCGAAAGCTTGGTCCTTCATATAGAAGTAAAAGAATTTATTGAGAGATCACTATGATCATGAACACTTGTTATATCGCATAGTTAGTACAGAAGGTGGCCAACCTTTAGTACTTGACAAGCAATTAAACAATAGCTGGTATCCTACTCGGCTTCTATCACACAGATAGATAGTCATTCGGCAATACCTCCCCTTCTGGAAGGGTTGTTCTTCTCAGCTTATAGGAAATGAAAAGAAGAGAAAAGAACGAATTGAAGAGAATTGTATATATGAAAAAATATACTGCCACAAAATATCTGGCTTGGAACCTACCTCTGAATTATAAAGGTTTGTCATAGGAGAACAAAACATATGTGTATATATATCAACATCAAGTATTATCGCATCGTATTTCGCATGCTTAAATATTTTTGCTATTCCGTCCATCATTCTATGGACCCACACTCTTCCTCGAGCTTATACACAATCACCTTTGAAACTCCCTCGACATCGAAAATCGAATCTGGGATCTCATTCTATACATCATCGTTACTAGAATTCTATGCTTGCACCGCAACCTTCCTCGTATAATAATACGACTCTCTATTGATAAGAAAGAATAATTATTCACTAGGTAGATACTCTACTTAATTAGTCTATCAATGATAACTTATACACTACCACGACCCGATTAGTGGTACTCAATCTCAACACCCATTCCAATACAACTCTCAAGGTTGTATTCAGCTCAATACTCGCAGAATCATTGATGCCTTACTATGGTCCACCACTGACCTACTGTAGTCATTCATTTTCCATGAGGTCTTAATATCTAACCAAACGGAGTCCATACATGTCGCATCAAATCCTTCTAAGGAGGTAACATAATCACCATTCATGATTCATGGAGAACACTCCTGAACTTGACGTACTTTCATGACATGAAGTAGATAAAATTGCAGAAGAGTTTCAGTCAAAGCAACGATAGCAGGTTAATACAATTCTTAATCGTATGCCTTCAATTGAAGACTTAACTCAAAGGTTCGTTTAGTCCTTCTTTTTCTTTTTTCTTTTTTTGAAATATGGTCCTGGATTACTCTCAAGATAGGACCTTCTAAGATAGATAGCCCGCTCATGGCGATTACACGAATTAAACCTTTACCAACTACTATTACGGTTGGGTATTGCACAGTCATCAGAAGGAGTGTCAATCTTCCAAACCATAATACAATCTGCATAGCTTTAACCATCATCACTGTATTCCTTTGGCACAAGCGCCTATAATTATCCTCTTACCTTTAAAGTGTCGGCCACCTCTTTGGCCTTTCCTGATAGTAAAATTTCCTTACAGTCAATGTCATTTTAACCACCTCCAAATAAATTTTCCACCTTATTTCAATCACAGCTTATGTGAAGATGTTTTCCTTAAAATCTGATGAGTAAAAAAAATCACCATTTTTCCATAAGTTATTGCCTCAGTCTTTAGAGGTTAATCACTGTCATGACTGACTCTCAATCATAATTAGAACATCTTTTATCTTAAGTCCTAATTGCCCTGAACAATTTCGACCATTATTGGTTTGATCCATACCTTCTCATGGTTTAACACGTGCCTCACTTGGCATCATTATAATTACGTCATATTTCCTTTATCAACATTTCTATTCTTGAGAATTTTGAATTTTACCTTTCTCCTTGTAAAACCTATAAGGTTATCCTTGAATCGTTCCTCCTGTATTCCCTAGATATAGGGCATATCAAAACACCATTTACTAATACCAGAATCATTGTCTATATACTTCTGAAAAATTTCTCCACTGATCCTTAAAGGTTGTTGTTACCTTAACCCTTTCCCAATCATACTGTCAAAACTCATACTGTCCCTATTAAGGGTGAAATACCAACCTTTATGCATTCCCCTAGGATTCATTTTAAGTTACCAATGTTCTATCCTTAATTCCACCTTTAAAAGGTACCCGCATCCTTCCATGGATAAATCAAGTCATATTTCCTTGATAGATTATCTTATTCATCATTCCCCACCTCGATAGTCTATACCTAACTTCATAATAGCATCCTTATTCAAATTGAGGTCAATCCATATGGCCTCCAAAAGATAACAATGGTCATCCGCTCTTCTTTCCTGATTTGGTAATGATAACATGGATGTTCTGGAAGATATTGGTCATGTTCAACATGAACCTCTTCTTAATAATTCCTTATTTACTTTTGTTGTTTATCTCAACAGTCACCTCAATGTTGGGATATCTTTCATACCTGGCGTCTCCCTTTCTGGGTATCATGCTACCGGTCTTACACTTCACATTCTTGAAGGTCACTTCCTTCATCCAATTTTTCTAGTTTCTTACTTCCTTGCCTCCTTAGTCTATTCGCGTCTTATTATTTATCCTTCGAACTATCTAAAGGTTTCCTTGAATCCTCCCAACTTAAAGGGGATAAAATGTACATAACTCGTATGCCTTCCACCATCAACTTTAACTCATGGTGAATCACCCTCATCCTGACGATTACATACTTTTCTATTTCTATTGCTACGAGTCTTTAGGGTTTCCTCATACCCGACTCCCTTATCATTCCTCAAACTCTATTGCCTTTATATTCCTTTCCACTTCAGTTTCTTTTTATTTTCCTTTCTCTTATCATTATTTCATGAACTAACACAACATAAGTATTGATTTCAAACATCCTGTCATTCTGGATTCGTGTCCTCAGAACGAATCTTGATAACTTTTACAACTTAGATTCATAATTCATCATACTCATCCACTTTTGTTCTAGTTCCAAAGCTTTTACACTATCTCCTTATCTTTGGGAATTACTTTCCCGAAAACAATTGACTGAACTTAAATCAGTTTATTCTAACCTCTGGCTCCGTGCCTTTCTTGGTCTTTCACCAGTGGGTGGTCTCTCTCTTAGGAGAGTAAGTGACAAAAATAGTCTTTTGTGGTATGTCAATCATT
Organism: Apium graveolens; assembly: GCF_009905375.1. Classification (NCBI taxonomy): domain Eukaryota; kingdom Viridiplantae; phylum Streptophyta; class Magnoliopsida; order Apiales; family Apiaceae; genus Apium; species Apium graveolens. The sequence goes on along the minus strand of NC_133655.1, from coordinate 102,307,548 downwards.
TAGAATCTCAAATGATTCCTATATTTCCTTTAGCCAGGCTCTTGCCTCGACTAGGTCAACCTATTCCTTGGAACTCTGAGAGCTTAGAGACTTAAAGGTCCTGAAAGAATTTCCTATCGCATTGTTTCCTCAAAGTGGTGGTTGGGGATAATAGTCTAAGTTCTGTCTAGACAGGTCCATGAATTGTCGTATAGGAGTACCGTCTCGGGTCTCCTTTCCTTACTCGACTTTCTGTTTCCTTAGTATGAAATGTTTCATTCTACTCCCCATAATTGGGGTCATTTTTTTTTTAAAATCCTCATTTTCCACTCCATTATGTCATGGGTTCCTTCTATCTTGATGGCGACCTCCCTGACTATCACGTTCAGGGTTTGCTCTAAATCTTATTCCTCCAACTATGGCTCTCATCTAAGTTCTCATCCTTACGCTCTTGAACTTTTCGGAACCCAAATTCTATAGGAATACCTCATTATTCCCTTATCATCTTTCTCGGTATTAATCTCATATTTATTTGTTGGCTCTCTGCCTTCATTCATCACCTTTCTCTGGCACCGTATGCTCTTTTCCAATAATTCGGTCTCTATTGCAATCTCAAACAGCTTTTCGGTACCGGCTCCGGTTACCTTCACTACTATTTCCAAAATCTCTTATAAACTCTCCCAAAGACATTATCATCTTGAGTCTCTCCTTTTTTACTAAGGGCATCAGCCACCACATTGGCATTCCCCGAATGATAAACAATCTCATAATCATAATCCTTGATTAGCTCTAACCACCTCATTTGGCACATGTTGAGCTCTCTCTACGGGAAAATGTACTAGAGTACTTATGGCTTAGGTAAATCTCGCACTTCTCTCCATACAAGTAGTGCCTCCAATCTTTAGGGCAAAACTATTGCCACGAGCCCAAGCTCATGGGTGGGGATATCGAATTTCATATTACCTTAATTGTCTTGACATGTACGCGATTACCTTACCATGCTGCATAAGCACGCACCCTAAGCCCCTGTGCGAAGCGTCACTACACTTCACAAAATCTCCTTTTCCATCTGGCAATGCCAGCATAGGGGCCGTCACCAACCTTTGCTTCAGTTCTTGAAAGCTGTTCTCACATTTCTCTGTCCATTCGAACTTCTCAGTCTTACGAGTAAGCCGCGTTAAAGGGGCTACTATCTTTACAAACTTGAACGAACCTCCGGTAGTGACCGGCCAATCCTACCTCTGGTAGTCGACCAAACCATGGTCATCAATTCATCAGTGGTCCTTTATCCAATCCTGTCAGGATCCTCCATGGGATCCTCCTCAACAACTATCCCTTCTAGGACAACATCCTCAACCGCTACATCCTCAATATCAACATCATCCGGTCCTGCATTAGGATACTCTATCGGATCCACAATCCGATCTCCAATTAGTAATAAAACATCATCGCGTTGTTGCCCCTCAACCTCAGGGTTCGGAGTCCCGCTACCATATACGATAACGAACTACGCTCCTATCACGATATTTATAAGGGTTCCCATAAGGGTTTTAACTGTCAGTACTACGTTAGGTAGCCCGACTATGAACTTGGCAAGAGTTCTTATTATCTTAGTGAACTTATTATCTTAACGTCACATCATCTCTGAGGTTTATAACGCTTAGCTCTGATACCATTTCTGTAACACCCCCAGATCCGGGGTCGGGGATCCGGGTTGTCACGAGTTCCATTTCCCTTAGTAACACCCAACCTTAATAATTAATCAACTACTCTGCACTGTGACCCCACAATAAACACACACACCACACGTTATAGTCTCAGAGATGAACATCCAAAAGTAATCACAAGTCATTTTATTCCACAATTATCTGCCAATACACCTTAAAAGGTTTTCTGAATAAATTTACAGTTAATTGCCATTATCTGCCACAAGTTATAATTATACATAATTTGATTCTCAAAAATAGAATGCCTGATCTACCAATAGATCTACCTCTGCAGCTATAGCAGCCACAACATCATCGGGAAGACGCGGGACGCTTCCCACGTGCTTGCGCTGGGTCTGCTGGAATCTGGCCATCTTTCCTAACTGTTGTTGTGTGATGAAGAAATAAAGCAAGAGTGAGCCTTACAGCTCGCAAGATAATATATAGTGATAACAATAATATAAGTATCTAAATGGATACTTACTAGAATCTTTTATCATGAGTAAGATAATTACTTACTAGATATAAGTAAAAACAAGGGATGAAGTTACCAAATACTTCACTATACTTATATCATTTATAAAGCTACTTGAACTACCACTGTTCAAAGTATAATGAGCTTTCAACAGTTCATCACCTAGATGAGACTACAAGACCAGATTTGAATAGATTAAATCTTTAAAATATCATCAAAATAAAATGAAGTTACGAGATACTTCATTTGATGCAAACATCATTTTTGAAAACTTGACCCTGCCAACACTCAACAATCGCCCAACCGTAGCCTTTCTATTGAAGTGCTCTGGGTAGTGTTGCAGAAATATCCAATTAGATGATGAACTCATTACGGGAGTTTGCCGCGCCAGGAAGACCACTTATGATGATCAGTCATAGTAGTACAACCCCACCATTTTCTACATGTAGAGGAGAACCTGTCGGATTTACTTGTCAACCGAACACTGAACTCCTAAGGAATGGACCGCCTTAGCGGAACTTCCAGGCCATTTGGGCCAATATAATAAGGCTGGGCCGGCGCCACTCGACCACTTACACCACTCCTAGTTCAGATGAAATCCATGACTCTGAAACGTAAAGCTCGTTCCCCCTTTCCCCAAGTAGAAACTTGTTGATACGGCTCCACCAAGAAGTCGTATCTAGTTGGAAAGGAGAACTCACCGATATTTCCCAGGCGATGCCTGTTAATGGATTAACTTGTTCCAAGAATTTTACTTCCCGAGTGTTGGGTAAGTAATCGATTCATTTAACAAAACAGCAACCTTGTTGCGAATATAAAACACACCACAGAGCCGGATCCCTCAGGTTTTGAGCGAGTATTTAAATCCCCTTCGAAAGGAGGATCTTAAATATAAAAATGAGTTTTGGGATCCGCTCTAACTTTTAAAAATCATTTTGAAGACTCGCAAAACATTTTTAAGAATGTTTGGAGTGATGCTGATTTAACAAAATAAATCAGTCCCAATATATTAGAAAATATCTGAATATTATTATTTAAATAATATTTCCATAAAGAATAATCTTTATAAAAATAATTGAAGTAGAAGTTTTGAAACTTATACTTGAAATGAATATTAAATATCCAAAGATATACCTATACGAAAGTACTATCTTTATTTGAATAATCAAAAGTGAGTTTGATTATCGACACCTTATTCTTTAATAAAATAAAGAATATATCTCAGCAAATAATCGGAGTCATAGATCCTCAAATGAATATTCAAATAATATTCAATAAATAAAATAAGCTGAGTCATAAGCCCTCGAATGAATATTATAAATAATATTCATTAAATAACTAAAGGAGTCATACATCCTCAAATGAATATCCAAGTAATATTCAATAAATAAAATAAGCTGAGTCATAAGCCCTCGAATGAATATTATAAATAATATTCATTAAATAACTAAAGGAGTCATACATCCTCAAATGAATATCCAAGTAATATTCAATAAATAATATAAAGGAGTCATAAGTCCTCGAATGAATATTCAAGATAATATTCATTAATAAAATAAAGTTATCGAATAAACGTTATTCGATTAATAGTTTTGAAAACTATAACCATATATATATATAAATATATATATATAAAATCTACTCGGGATCCTCGACTCCCGGGTTTTAGAAAATATTTTCACCTTTGGGTCCCTATACTAAGGGTATATGCAAATTACCGCTATCCTCTAGCATAGGTATTATCAACTGAATCAACAGATATATATAGCCAGAATACGAAACAGGCATGCATATATACCATATAACATGCTACAATATATCGCAAGAATTTGCTATAACAAATATGCATTTAACGCAAGATCATGCATATACAACAATACATCACAACAACAGTTATAACGGATAGAAACTTGCCTGAGCGACTTGGGGGTTACGAATGGCTCTGGACGAGTCTGGTAACCTATAAGCAACAAGTAAGTTGGAATTAAACCAAAGTCACTTGTAAATCTATACTTTAACTAACTTAGACTCTAACGCTTGTTTTGCGCTTACTAATTCTCTTAAGTCACTCGAGTACCCTCGGCTCCACCATTTTTAATAATTTAACCTTTACGAGTTTTAAGGCGATTCCTTCGTGAGTGTCTTACCAACTGCCTAACACTCTTACCATAATTGTTTCATACATTAATTAACCCTTTTTGGTCTTTAACCTATGTTTCAAAGTGAGGCGAGGGGAAAAGTTTCGTTCGCGAAACGCCGTTACTTGAAACGGTCGTTTCTCCTAAACCGTGGATCAGAATCGAACGAACTACATATCAAAACGAAGCTCGTAACATGAGCTATCTAGACATGGAAATGGTCAACATCTAGCAGGGGGTTCTCGGGTCCTAATGTTATGCACAAAAACAGTCTAAAGAAAATCGGACGTTACGACGGCTATGTTTACGCGATTTCCCAATTTAAAACCATTCAAAACCAACCACAATTCAACCCCAAATCAATCATACAACCAACACCCATCCAAACCACATCATAACAGCCCCAACAAATCCACATTAACCATTTATACTTATTCCCCACATGAACTAAAAGCTTTACTTAGGTTCTTTAACTAATTATCAAGATTAACAACTCCAATAATACCACAAAACCAACTAATCTCTAAAAACTCAACCAAACTTCAAACAATCAAGCACCATGCTTCACATATACTATATCAATCATATTCAATCCTAATTACTCAAAACTAAAGCTAGGGTTAGTAGTTTATACCTTCCTTGGAGAGTGGAGAATCAAGAGAATGGCTTGGAATCACCCTTAAAGTCCTTATCCAAGCTTAATCTAAACAAAACTTCAAGAACACAAATTTTATTTCTTGAAAACACTATTCACCATCTTCTTCCATGATTTATAGAAAAAGATTGGCTTGGAATTAGAAGCTTAAACTTATAGGAAGTATGTAACTATCCATGGGAAAGCTTAGATAATTACCTTGCTAAATAGTAAGTGGAGGAGCTTGGACTTTCATTTTTTAAGAAAAGCACCCGAGAGCATGAAGAAGAAGAAGAGAGATTTTTGTGTTTTGTTTGGTGAAATGAAATGTTTTGGCTTGGTTGGTTGATTTTTTTGTTGTTTTTAGTTAATTACCTTGTTGCCCTTGATTTTGTGTGGTTCTCATTCAACCACACCTCCTTCCTTCCCATGTCATGCCTATGTCATGTTGTGATGTCATCTTTCCCTCCTTGTCCTCCTCTCATTGGTTGGGTGACATCACTCCCTCTAATCCCTTTGCTTAACTTCCTAATCGTTTGCCTAATGACCGCTGATCTGTTATACGGTTCGCTTAACTTTCGTTCTCGTTTATCGTTTGAAGGATCATACCCGGGATCTTATTACTTAGGTTCCCTTAACCTTTCTCAGTACATTATATTCCTTTTTATGATCCTCTATTATAATCCTTTAATTTAAATCCTTTTTATCCTGTTACCTTATACTCAATTCTTTCCGCATCTAGGGTATTTCCGAGAAAAATCAAAGTGTTCGGAATTGGATTCTGACGATCTTTACATACACTTATATACTACATAGAGTACTAATAATATCCCAGAATATCCATATCAGAACCCCTACATAGTGTGGCACGAAAAGTTTTCTCATTCAGCAAAAACACTATTCATAAGGGTTTCAAAATTTCCCAAAAATTGGGGTTATTACAGGTTGTGGTGTGTGTTAGTGTGGGGTCACAGCATAAGTTTATTTTTATTAATTAAGTGAAGTGATATTGTGGAAAGAAAGACCGTGACGACCCGGATCCCCGACCCCGGATCTGGGGGGTGTTACAGAAATGGTATCAGAGCTAAGCGTTATAAACCTCAGAGATGATGCGTCGATATAATAACAAACTCACAAAGATAATAAGAACTCTTGCCAAGTTCATGGTCGGACTACTTAAAGTAGTGCTGACAGTTAAAACCCTTACGGGAACCCTTATAAGTATCATGATAGTAACTTAGTTCGTTTAATGTGTAGGCGCCTGAGATAGAGGACCCTGAGATGTTCGAGCGTGAGCATGATGAGGCATTGCTAGATGTTGAGGATCAGGAGGAGCCTGAGATGGAGGAGGACCCCTCAGAGGAGTCAGAGACGGAGGTCATTGCTATTTCAGATGAGGAGGACCCCTCAGAGGAGTCAGAGACAGAGGTTATTGCTATTCTAGATGAGGAGGACCCGGATGAGGTCCCAGTAGCTGATGAGCGTGTTGGACCTATGGTAGTGTATGCTGGTATCCCATTACCCACACTTCCGGTGGTCAGAGCCCCTACCCCTCCACCACTATCTTGGATTCCTGATGATGACAGCTCAGAGACCCATACTTTCGAGCCTAGGCAGACCGAGGAGGCACCCTCAGCGGCTCCGTATTCACCACCTCTTGACCCTGCCCACAGGCAGTCTTCGTTAGCACAAGGATATGTTCAGGATGTTCTGAGGACCCGAGTGGCTGTTACCGAGGGCCGACTGGATGAGGCCAGGAGGGAGTTGGATGCAGAGAGGGCGGGTAGGCGTACCCGAGCTTATGAGACTAGGGCTTCTATACCCCGATCCTTGAGGAGGGAGCTTACGGGGATAGAGCTCACGTCCCGAGCGAGACTCAGATCTCTCCAGGGGGACAGGCATGGTAGGATCTCCAGGCGGCAGGCCGACTATATCTTCCGTCGTGCAATGGAAAGGGTATGGGAGCTGACCCGCTCCGGTGTATGATTCAGGATTGATGATGGAATAGTCTAGTTGTCTAGTTAGCCGAGGCCTTAGTAAGAGCCAATTTTCCGGGATAGTTGACTTGTATATAGCATCCCTTTTTCTGACTAGACAGATAGACTCTTGTGTATCACTTTTGGGACAGATGACTGTAGCACTGTTGTACTTTTGACCAGATCAAACTATGTATTTCTCGCATTATGTATATATTTGTTTCCTTTGGTTCAGTTCATTAGTGACGGGATCACTGTTTTTATCATTATTATTACTGCACTTCGTATTAGAACTTTCTTAAAATAATAGAATTGCGATATACGTTCTCCCCATTATAAGAGCTGTGCAAGGCACAATGTTGTATATGATTGTGACCTAACGTTGAATTTTCCCAATAATTTTTTTTTATTATTATCAGAATCATGCCGCCAAGAAAGATTGGAACTAGGGCGAACCCTGGATCTGAAGACCAGGGAAGCCATAACCAGGATGATAGGAACCAGGAGCACAGTGAAGAGGAAGATGAGGATTATATGGAACAGGATGACTCCCTGTATGAAGAGGAAGAGGAAACATATGATGTTGAGGGATTTGAGATAGAGGCTGAAGAAGGAGAAACTGAGGTGGAGCAACCAGTACCAAACCCAGGCATGGATCCCATGGGCCAGTTCATGCAACTCCTAAGGCAGAATTTGGAACGTCAACCCAACCCACCCCCTCAAGGAAATAGCAATGCTGTGGTAAACTCTTTCAGGGCTTTTAAGTCCCTTAAGCCCCCTGAGTTCCAAGGATCAGCTGACCCAGTTGAGGCAAGGGCATGGTTAAAGGAAATGGAGAAATCTTTTGAGATTTTGAGTACCGAGGAGGCACAAAAGACTGTATTTACTACCTACCTTCTGAAAGGAGAAGCTAACTACTGGTGGGAGGCCAAGAAAAATATGGAGACAGACGCTATTATAACCTGGGAGAGATTTAGTCAGTTGTTTCTGGGGAAGTATTTCCCGAGGTTTATGGAAAACCAGATGGAGCTCAAGTTCTTGGAGCTAAAGCAGAATAACTTGTCTGTAGCAGAGTATGAAGCGAAATTTACTGAGTTATCAAGGTTTGTGCCGGAGTTTGTGAGCACCGAGGAAAAGAAAGCTAGGAGGTTTCAGCAGGGACTGAAACCGTGGATTCAGAATAGGGTGGCAATCATTGAGCTTACGGACTATGCCACTCTGGTGCAAAAGGCAACGATTGTAGAAGTCGGAAGTGAACAGATGCAGAAGGAAAGAGAGAAGAAAGGAATAAAGAGGAAAAGTATGAGCATGGGTGGAGGTTCCGCAGGAAGGAGCTTCCCAACTAGATTTAATCGAGGAGCAGTGTCCCTGCCAGGAAGGAACACTGGGTTTAAGCGGCCAATGAGTGTGAGTGTGAGCCAGGGCGGCCAGAAGTCAAGAATGTCTTATTCCAACCAGTCTCGACCCCCATTGCCAACCTGTAACACTTGTGGAAGAATGCATTCTGGGGAATGTAAGGGAAAGCCAGTAACCTGCTTTAAGTGTGGGCAAGTGGGCCACTATTCTCACAAATGCCCTTCGTCAGCCCCTGCCGTCATTCCAACCACCAATTGTCATCTGTGTGGACGCCCGGGTCATTGGAAGAGGGAATGCCCAATGAACAAACCAGCAGCTTCGGGAGCAAGCAGGGCTGCTTCCAATAAGCCACCTACTGCAAGGACTTTCAACATGACAGTCCAGGATGCTATGAAAGATTCAGATGTGATAGCAGGTACCCTTTCTCTAAATTCAGTCAGTGCAAACATTTTATTTGATTCGGGAGCAACTAAATCTTTTATATCAAGGGACTTTGCGCATAAATTAAGACTTAAAGCTGAACCCTTGATAGAACCCTTACAAGTAGAAATAGCCAACCATGAAATTATTCCTGTTAACCAGATTCACCCCGCCTGTGAGATAGGCATAGGGGAGCAATCTTTTAGTGTGGATCTGATTCCTTTTAAATTAGGGGAGTTTGATGTAATTTTGGGAATGGACTGGCTATCTAGCAATGATGCTCAGATAGACTGTAAAGGGAAGAAAGTTAAGTTAAATATCCCCGGGCCAAAAGGATGCTACGAAAAGGAAGTGAGGCTTACCTAGCCTATGTGGTGGACACGCAGAAGGAGGTGCCCAACTTGCAAGATATTCCAGTAGTCAACGAATTTGAAGATGTATTCCTACAAGACCTTCCGGGATTACCACCCGATAGAGTGATTGAATTTGCTATTGAGTTGGCCCCAGGGACGGCGCCAGTTTCAAAAGCACCTTACCGGTTAGCCCCGTTAGAAATGAAGGAATTAGCTATCCAATTGCAGGAACTCTTGGATAAGGGTATGATAAGACCCAGTGTGTCTCCGTGGGGAGCACCAGTTTTATTTGTTAAGAAGAACAGGTACCCATTACCTAGAATAGACGATCTGTTCGACCAGCTAAAGGATGCTATTTATTTTTCCAAGATCGACCTGAGAACTGGATATCACCAACTAAAGATTAAACCCGAAGATATTTCCAAGACAGCGTTCCGTACCAGGTATGGGCATTATGAGTTCTTGGTAATGTCCTTTGGATTAACCAACGCCCCAGCGGCTTTCATGGATTTAATGAATAGAGTATTTAAGAAGTACTTGGACAAATGTGTGATAGTTTTTATCGATGATATTTTGATCTACTCAAGGACTGAGACAGAACATGCAGAGCATTTGAGGATAGCTCTAGGAATACTAAGAGAGGAACAGTTATATGCCAAATTCTCGAAGTGTGAATTCTGGCGGAATGAAGTACAGTTTTTAGGACATGTGATCAATAAGGAAGGAGTATTGGTCGACCCCTCCAAGATAGAGGCGGTCTCAAATTGGGAAAGGCCAACCACACCCACAGAGGTAAGGAGTTTTATAGGATTGGCCGGCTACTATCGTAGATTTGTACAGGACTTTGCGAAGATCGCAGCCCCTTTGACCCGACTTACTCGTAAGACAGAGAAGTTTGAATGGACGGAGAAATGCGAGAACAGTTTTTAGGAATTAAAGAAAAGGTTGATAACGGCTCCGGTGTTGGCATTGCCGGACGGAAAAGGAGATTTTGTGATATATAGTGACGCGTCGCATAAAGGACTAGGGTGTGTGCTTATGCAGCACGGTAAAGTGATTGCGTATGCGTCGAGACAACTGAAGGAATACGAGATTAGATATCCTACTCATGACCTTGAGCTTGCGGCAATTGTATTTGCTTTAAAAATTTGGAGGCACTACTTGTATGGAGAGAAGTGCGAGATTTTCACAGACCATAAGAACCTCAAGTACATATTTACGCAGAAAGAGCTCAACATGCGCCAGAGGAGATGGTTAGAACTAATCAAGGACTATGATTGTGAGATTCTCTATCATCCAGGGAAAGCCAATGTGGTGGCTGATGCCCTTAGTAGAAAGGAAAGACTCAGAATGATAACGACTTCGGAAGAATTAATAAGAGATTTTGAGAGAATGGAAATAGAAGTAAAGGTAACCGGAACCGGAGCTGAAAAGCTTTTTGAGATCTCAATGCAGCCAGAGTTATTGGAAAAGATCAGATTGTGCCAGGAGAAAATGATGAAAGAAGGCAGAGAGTCAATGACTGGAGAGGAGATCCATACCGAGAAAGATGATAAAGGGATAATGAGGTACTCCTACCGGATTTGGGTTCCGAATGTTCAAGAGCTTAAAGATGAGATATTGGATGAAAGCCATAGTTCAAGGTATTCCATTCACCCGGGAAGTACCAAGATGTATAGGGATTTGAAGGAATATTACTGGTGGCCCAACATGAAGAGGGATGTAGCAGAATGGGTAAACAAATGTTTGACTTGCCAAAGGGTAAAGGCAGAGCACCAGAGACCCAGTGGACTCTTACGACCCCTGGAGATTCCCGAATGGAAATGGGAACAGATAGCGATGGATTTTGTTGTAGGATTGCCAAGGACGAAAGCCAATCACGACGCCATATGGGTAATTATAGACCGACTGACAAAGTCAGCTCATTTCATTCCTATCAATGAGAGATACACAGTCGATAGACTGGTGGACATTTACCTTAAGGAAATAGTGACGCGACATGGAGTCCCAGCGTCCATTGTCTCAGACCGAGACCCCAGGTTCAACTCCAGATTTTGGAGGAGCTTTCAGGAATGTGCAGGGACCAAGTTAAATATGAGTACCGCGTACCATCCCCAGACGGATGGGCAGAGTGAAAGGACCATCCAGACACTAGAAGATATGTTGAGAGTCTGTGCAATAGACCTTAAAGGAAGTTGGGATGATCACTTGCCGTTGATCGAGTTTTCTTATAACAATAGCTTTCATGCTAGCATCGGAATGCCGCCTTATGAGGCCCTGTACGGAAGAAGGTGTCGATCTCCCTTATACTGGGATGAAGTAGGAGAGCGGAAGATGCTCGGAGCCGAAGTGGTCCAAAGGACCAAAGATATAGTGCATCTTATCAGAGGGCGACTTGTAGCAGCCCAAGACAGACAGAAGAAATATGCAGACCTAGCCCGAAAGGACAAGGAATATGAAGTAGGGGACTTAGTACTGTTGAAAGTATCCCCTTGGAAGGGATTAATGAGGTTCGGAAAGAAAGGAAAACTAAGCCCAAGATACATTGGACCTTTTGAGATATTAAGACGGATTGGAAAGTTAGCTTACGAGCTAGCCCTACCCCCTAACTTGCAACAAGTTCATAATGTGTTCCATGTGTCAATGCTAAGGAGGTATCATCGGGATGCCAGACACATAGTGGAGTACGAGCAGGTGGATATGCAGCCAGATCTAACTTACGTGGAGAAGCCAGTAAGGATTATGGATAAGAAGGAGCAGGTGCTTCGGAGCAAAGTGATCAAGCTAGTCAGAGTACTATGGCAGAATCATAACGTGGAAGAATCAACTTGGGAACTAGAGAGCACAATGCTAGAAAAGTACCCACGTTTGTTTTCTGTTTGATTCCGGGACGGAATCCTTTTAAGGAGGGGAGACTGTAATAACCCCAAAATTTTCAACTTTTTTGTAACCCTTGTGAATAGTATTTTAGCTAAATGAGAAAACTTTTCACGCCACACTATGTAGGGGTTCTGTTATGGATATTCTGGGATATTATTAGTACTCTATGAAGTATATAAGTGTATGTAAAGATCGTCAGAATCCAATTCCGAACACTTTGGTTTTTCCCGGAAATCCACTAGATACGGAGAGAATTTAGTATAAGGTAACAGGATAAAAAGGATTAAATTAAAGGATTATAATAGAGGATCATAAAAAGGAATATAATGTATTGAGAAAGGTTAAGGGAACCTAAGTAATAAGATCCCGGGTATGATCCTTCAAACGATAAACGAGAACGAAAGTTAAGCGAACCGTATAACAGATCAGCGGTCATTAGGCAAACGATTAGGAAGTTAATCAAAGGGATTAGTGGGAATGATGTCATCCAACCAATAGAAAGAGGACAAGGAAGGGAGGATGACATCATGAGGATGACACAAGCATGACATGGGAAGGAAGGAGGTGTGGTGGCTTTGTAACCACACAAATTCAAGGGCAAGAAGGTAATTGACTAAATCAAACACAAAAGCAAAGCAACCAAGCCAAGTAAATTCATTCTTCATCAAAAATCAAAAAGAACCAAGGCCTTGTTCATCTTTTCTCTCGGCTTTTCACTATTCATTAGGCAAGAAATTTCAAAAATTCAAGATCCAAGCTTCCTAAATTGATGAGTAAATTCCCTAATCATCTTCATGCTTAGTTAGGGCTATATCATGAGTTTAAGCCATTAATTCCTTCTCAATCTTCTTCATTTAATAAAAGAAGAAGACTATGAATAGTGTTTTCAAGTTTTTAACTTGAAGTTTTTCTTGTTTTTCTTGAAGATCCAAGCATTCTTAAGACTTCTCAAAGCTTCTTAAGGCTTCCTAGCTCCTCCCACCACTTCAAGGAAGGTATACCATCTCCAAACCCTAGATTCCTATGTATTATAAGATGATTTTGATTAGTAGGATGATATTGTAGCTTGTTGTTGTGATTTAGAGTTTGGGATTTGGAATGGTAGTGAAATGGAATGGTAAATGTTGTGGTTTTGATTAAAAGAACTTAAGTATGATTAAAGTTAAGCTTAGGCATAAGTATGAATGTTAACATTGAATTGGTTGGGGTTGTTATGATGTGATAAGGATGGATGTTGGTTGTATGTTGGATTTGAGGTTGAATTGGGAGGGTTTTGAATGGTTTAAAATATTGGAAATCGCGTAAACATAGCCGTCGTAACGTCCGATTTTCTTTAGACTATTTTTGTACATAACATTAGGACCCGAGAACCCCATGCTAGATTATGACCATTGCCATGTCTAGATAGCTCATGTTACGAGCTTCGTTTTGATATGTAGTTCGTTCGATTCCGATGCACGGTTTAGGAGAAACGACCGTTTCAAGTAACGGCGTTTCGCGAACGAAACTTTTCCCCTCGCCTTACTTTGAAACATAGGTTAAAGACCAAAAAGGGTTAATTAATGTATGAAACATTTATGGTAAGTGTGCTAGGAAGTTAGTAAGACACTCGCGAAGGAATCGCCTTAAAACTCGTAAAGGTTAAATTATTAAAAATGGTGGAGCCGAGGGTACCCGGGTGACTTAAGCAAATCAGTAAGCGCAAAACAAGCGTTAGAGTCTAAGTTAGTTAAAGTATAGATTTACAAGTGACTTTGGTTTAATTCCAACTTACTTGTTGTTTATAGGTTACCGGACTCGTCCCGAGCCTTTTATCACCCCAAGTCGCTCAGGCAAGTTTTCTACCCGTTATAACTGTTGTGGTGATGAATATATGTATTTGCATTATCTGGTGATAGATGCATGTTGGTTAATTAGCAAATGTTGTTATATATTGAAGCATGCTGCTATGGTATATATATATGCATGCCTGTTTCGCATTCTTTCCATATATATATCTGTTGATTCAGTTGATAATACCTATGCTAGAGGATAGCGGTAATTTGCATATACCCTTAGTACAGGGACCCAAAGGTGAGAATATTTCTAAAACCGGGAGTCGAGGATCCCGAGTAGATTTTGTATATATGGATATAAATATATATATATATATATATATTTATACTTATATATATATATATGGTCATAGTTTTCAAAACTATTAATCGAATAAGGTTTATTCGATAACTTTAACTTTATTTTATTATTGAATATTATTTTAAATATTCATCCGAGGACTTATGACTCCTTTATTTTATTATTGAATATTATTTCGAATATTCATCCGAGGACTTATGACTCCTTTTATTTTATATTAAATGAATATTATTTTGAATATTCATTCGAGGGCTTATGACTCAGTTTATATTGTTTAATGAATATTTTTGAATATTCATTTGAGGATCTATGACTCCGATTATTTGCTGAGATTTGTTCTTTATTTTATTAAAGAATAAGGTGTAAATAATAAAACTTATTTTCGATTATTCAAATAAAGATAGTACTTTCATATGAGTATATCTTTGGTTATTTAATACTCGTTTCAAGTATAAGTTTTAATACTTTTACTTCAATTATTTTTATAAAGATTATTCTTTATGGGAATATTATTTAAATAATAATATTCAGTTATTTTCTAAATATTCTGGGGACTGATTTACTTCATTAAATCAGCTTTACTCCAAACACTCTATAAAGTGTTTTCGAGTCTTCAAAATGATTTTTAAAAGATAAAGCGGATCCCAAAACTCATTTTTATATTTAAGATCTTCCTTTTAAGGGGATTTAAATACTCGCTCAAAACCTGAGGGATCCGGCTCTGTGGTGTGTTTTATATTCGCAACAAGGTTGCTGTTTTGTTAAATGAATTGATTACTTACCCAACACTCGGGAAGTAAAATTCTTGGAACAAGTTAATCCATTAACAGGCATCGCCTAGGAAATATCGGTGAGTTTTCCTTTCCAACTAGATACGACTTCTTGGTGGAGCCGTATCAACAAGTTCTACTTGGGGAAAGGGGGAACGAGCTTTACGTTTCAGAGTAATGGATTTCATCTGAACTAGGAGTGGCGTAAGTGGTCGAGTGGCGTCGGCCCAGCCTTATTATATTGGCCCAAATGGCCTGGAAGTTCCGCTCAGGCGGTCCATTCCTTAGGAGTTCAGTGTTCGGTTGACAAGTAAATCCGACAGGTTCTCCTCTACATGTAGAAAATGGTGGGGTTGTACTACTACGACTGATCATCGTAAGTGGTCTTCCTGGCGCGGCAAACTCCCGTAATGAGTTCATCATCCATTTGGATAATTCTGCAACACTACCCGTAGCATTTCGATCGAAAGGCTACTAATGGGTGGTTGCCGAAGCGTTGACAGGGTCAAACATTTTTATTGGTGTATCCATTGAATGAAGTATCTCGTAACTTCATTTCTTTTCAAAATATTTCAAAGATCAAATATTTTCAAGTTTTATTTGTGGTCTCATCTATGGGATGACCTCGTGAATCTTATTATACTTCGAACAGTAGTAGTTCAAGTAGATTTCAAAAAAAATGGTATAAGTATAGTGAAGTAATTGGTAACTTCATCTTCTTTTAAAACTTATATCCAGTAAGTAATTACCTTACTCATGATAAAGAATTTTAGTAAGTATCCATTTAGATACTTATATTATTGTTATCACTATATATTATCTTGCGAGTTGTAAGGCTCGCTCTTGCTTTATTTCTTCATTACACAACAATAGTTAGGAAAGATGGCCAGACTCCAGCAGACCCAGCGCAAGCGCGTGGGAAGCGTCCCGCGTCTTCCCGATGATGTTGTGGCTTCTATAGCTGCAGAGGTAGATCCATTGATAGATCAGGCATTCTACTTTTGAGAATCAATTATGTATAATTATAACTTGTGGCAGATAATGGAAATTAACTGTAAATTTATCAAGTAATCGTTTTGGGTTGTAATAACTTTTAAATTGTGGATTCAAAGACTTGTACTTATTTCAATTTCATCTCTGAGACTATAACGGGTTGTGGTGTGTGTTAGTGTGGGGTCACAGCATAAGGTTATTTTTATTAATTAAGTGAAGTGATATTGTGGAAAGAAAGACCGTGACGACCCGGATCCCCGACCCCGGATCTGGGGGTGTTACAATAGTCGGACTACCTAACGTAGTACTGACAGTTAAAACCCTTATGGGAACCCTTATAAATATCGTGATAGAAGCGTAGTTCGTTATCGAATATGGTAGCGGGACACCGAACCCTGAGGTTGAGGAGTAACAACGCGATGATGTTTTATTACTAATAGGAGATCGGATTGTGGATCCGATAGAGCGTCCTAACGCAGGACCGGATGATGTTGATATTGAGGATGTAGCGGTTGAGGATGTTTTCCTAGAAGGGATTGTTGCTGAGGAGGATCCCGTGAAGGATCCTGACAAGAATGAATAAAGGACCAATGAGGAATTGATGACCATGGTTAGGTCGACAACCAGAGGTAGGATTGGTCGGTCACTACCGGAGGTTCGTTCAAGTTTGTAAAGATAGTAGCCCCTTTAACGCGGCTTACTCGTAAGACTGAGAAGTTGAATGGACAGAGAAATGCGAGAACATCTTTTAAGAACTGAAGCAAAGGTTGGTGACGACTCCTATGTTGGCGTTGCCGGATGGAAAAAGGAGATTTTCTGATTTGTAGTGACGCTTCGCATAAGGAATTTGGGTGTTTCTTATACAGCATAGCAAGATAATCGCGTCCGTGTCAAGACAATTAAGGGAATATAAAATTCGATATCCCCGCCCATGAGCTTAGGCTCGTGGCAATAGTTTTACCCTAAAGATTGGAGGCACTACTTGTATGGAGAGAAGTGCGAGAATTACCTAAGCCATAAGTGCTCTAGTACATTTTCACGTAGAAAGAGCTCAACATACGCCAGAGGAGGCGGTTAGAGCTAATCAAGAATTATGATTGGGAGATTCTTTATCATTCGGGGAAAGCCAATATGGTGGCTAATGCCCTTAGTAAAAAGGAGAGACTCAAGATGATAATGTCTTTTGGAGAGTTTATAAGAGATTTTGAGAAAATGGAAATAGAAGTGAAGGTAACCGGAGCCGGTACCGAAAAGCTGTTTGAGATTGCAATACAGTTCAAATTATTGGAAAAGAACAGATTGTGCCAGAAAAAGTGATGAACGAAGGCAGAGAGCCAACAATTAGATAAAAGATTAATATCGAGAAAGATGATAAGGGAATAATGAGGTATTCCTACAGAATTTGGGTTCCAAATGTTCAAGAGCTTAAAGATGAGATCTTAGATGAAAGCTAGTTTGAGGAATAAGATTTAGAGCTAACCCTGAACGTGATAGTCAGGGAGGTCGCCATCAAGATAGAAAGAACCCATAACATAATGAAGTGGGAAATGAGGATTTAAAGCATGAAGGATGACCCCGATTACGGGGAGGAGGAGGAAACGTTCAGACTAAGGAAATAGAAGTCGAGTAAGGAAAGGAGAACCGAGACGGTACTCCTATATGATAATTTATGGACCTGTCTAGACAGAACTTAGACTATTATCCCCAACCACAACCTTGAGGAAACAATGCGATAGGAAATTCTTTCAGGACCTTTAAGTCTCTAAGCTCTCAGAGTTCCAAGGAACAGGTTGACCTAGTCGAGGCAAGAGCCTGGCTAAAGGAAATAGAGGAATCATTTGAGATTCTGAATGATTGACGAACCACAAAAGACTGTTTTTGTCACTTACCCTCCTAAGAGAGAGACCACCCACTGGTGAAAGGCCAAGGAAGGCACGAAGCAAGAGATTATAATAAACTGATTTAAGTTCAGTCAATTGTTTTCGAGAAAGTAATTCCCAAAGATAAGGAGATAGTGTAAAAGCTTTAGAGCCAAAACAAAGGCAGACGAGTATGATGAATTATGAATCTAAGTTGTAAAAGTTATCAAGATTCGTTCTGAGGACACGAATCCAGAATGATGGGATGTATGAAATCAATGCTTATGTTGTGTTGGTTCATCAAATAATGATAAGAGAAAGGAAAATAAAAAGAAACTGGAGTGGAAAGGAATATAAAGGCAATAGAGTTTGAGGAATGATAAGGGAGTTGGGTATGAGGAAACCCTAAAGACTCGTAGTAATAGAAATAGAAAAGTATGTAATCGTCAGGATGAGGGTGATTCACCATGATTTAAATTGATGGTTGAAGGTATAAGAGATACATATATTTTATCCCCTGTAAGTTGGGAGGATTCGAGGAAACCTTGAGATAGTTCGAAGGATAAATAATGAGACGAGGATAGACTGAGGAGACAAGAAAGTAAGAAATTAGGAAAAATTGGATGAAGGAAGTGACCTTCAAGAATGTGAAGTGTAAGACCGGTGGCTTGATACCCAGAAAGGGAGACGCCATGTATGAAAGATATCCCACCATTGAGGTGACTGTTGAGATAAACAACAAAAGTAAATAAGGAATTATTAAGAAGAGGTTCACGTTGAACACGACCAATATCTTCCAGAACATCCTTGTTATCGTTACCAAATTAGGCAAGAAAAGCGGATAACCGTTGTTATCTTTTGGAGGCCATATTGATTGACCTTATTTTGAATACAGATATTATTGTGAATGTCACACCCCCAACTTAAATAGCGAAATAAATATAGCTATTACATCTTTTTAATGAAGAATACACAACCAAAATCCAAGATCTTACAGTTTAGGGTTTGGAACAGCCCAACACTACCAACTATTACATCTGATTATAATACCGAGTCCTCACACAACTATTATTACTTATTCTACCTGAGCTCGAACATAAGCATCAGCATCACAGGTATTACGGGCAGTCTGCTTGAATCTAACCATAGCTGCTAGCTGTAATATAAGGGTAAAGCAAGAAGTGAGCCAAAAGCTCAACAAGTGCTAATAGTACAATGCAAAACATAAATCGAGATATACCTTTAGGAATGACAATGGAAAGGCATAATCAATGATAACGAGAGATAAAACTTATGTGAGTTGGCATCATTTTGCTTGCATCAAAACAAATTTTAAAAATCATTCTTAATCAAAATCATTTTATGACGCTACGGATTACAGCCGGTGATCAGCCGCGAAGTAATCCCGAACCTCGCTGGGTTCTAAAACATTATTGGGAATCCCTAGGCAACTTTTAAGCCTAATATAAGTGTGGAAAGGACTCGCGTCTCAGTCCAGATCCACCATTCAAAGAAAACATTTATCCCCCTTTGGGACTGAAAAATCCACATTTTAATCATTTTAAAAACTGATGCCGATTTATGACAAAATCTCTTTCGACTGTAATCATTTTTATCAAGGGATTATAGATCAACTTGAAACACTGGAAATATGACACTAAATCTCAGGGCCATGATCCACTAGACTTTACTATATTAGGGTAATTGAGAGGTTTCCATAAACAAGAACTTTGACAAGGAAATTGAGCAAGGCTATTGGATAATATGAAAGAGTAATGCCAAACTAGGCTTAAAGCAATGGTTGCAGACAAGGTATAGGTATTAGAACATCAAGAAGATAAGCATCACTGGTTCCAATAGGATAGAGGTGTTAAAATATAAAGAAAGTGATCATCAGCTCAAGATATAACAGGGTATCAAGCTTTTAGGGTAAGGATAGGGTTATCAAACAATCATGAATGAATTTAAGAAATGATTGGCTTTTAGGTATCAAGATAAAGTTTCTATCGAGGTTATTTCAAGAGTTGAATCAAAGCATCAGGGTGCAATATCAAGATTTCTCAGGGATCAATAGCATGATAATCAAAAGGATCAATAAGGTATTATAACAAATCTCTATTTTATCATGGCATTAAACTATCATGAAAGACTTTTGAACTACTTGCAATACGTACTCGAGGGTTCATGGCATCTCTATGTAACTCAAGGATAAACAAAAGATACGCTTGATTTAAATATATCAAAATGACTCAGGACAATTGCATCGATATATATATGAACTGTTTACAGTAAATACGAAGGTCAAGTTGAATCACTTGCCTTGAGATAGACTGGTCTGGTCTGACTGGTAGGAGCAACAACTGGAGCTTCACTCGACTTTTATGGCAAGTTTTCCCTCGTCTCGAGATCCTACATAAATAATAATAATCCTCATTATAATATATTCTTACCATCTTAACCTATTTACAACCCGAAATTAAACATGGATGGCACTTAGGCCTATACGCACTTAATTCATATCCACCATTATATTTTCAAATGTACACACGTAGCCACATAATCACATATCGTATATTAATAGCAAATAACATCATATACACCATAATGCCACACTAGGCTTGGATGATCTCGACTCACCACTTAAGTCACTTGGTCGCTAACTAAACAAAGTCTTCAAATTTGGGCTTCCTAACTCAATGTGCCTTTCCTAAATTATCCAAAACCTATTGACCCTCACTTGTGCCTTTTTCTCTACTGACCTTATACTATCTTACAACTATGGTGGTTGACCTAATACTCACTTCTAAGTGTTCTAAAACTATGTGATAAGTGAAAGTGCTCACTGGTGCAAATTTCAGAATGGTAACTAAGGTTTCTTGAGTGCATTAGACACTCTTAAACTACAAGTTTTTCTTCAAAATTTTTACACAAGACTCTCCTGACCTAAGGGCATCTCACAAGCTTGATGTGGCTCAAAGGCCTGGCTTGGGCCTTCTTGGGCCTAAGCTAAAAGTCCAAGGTTCCCCTGTTTTTCTGGGCAGAAAATGCCCTGACTTGAATTAACTTGTGACACATGGTTCTAGCTCATATCCTATGAACTATGGTTGAAAAAACTTCTCTGACATACCCTCTAACTAAGGCCCAATTGGGCCTAATGAGGGCCTACCCATGACATGGCCAAATCTCCCTATTTCTAAGTTACAACAAAACTGTCCCCTGCTGGACAGATTTTGTTATTCTACTTGTGCACCTAACTAAATGACATGCAAACCTCCAACCAACTCCTAAAACCTATTATATACTCCCCATACTAACTTCTGGTAGCTTGGGCCTCAAAGTGCACATCAATGACATGGTCAAAACTCACTCTAAACCTCAGGGTATTAAACTGATTTTTCTGCAGAAACTATAACTCTCATTTTTCCAAGGTTTTGACTTGACAACTCAACTAACAAAAACTCAATACTTAAACCAAGACTTATACATGGTAATCTACTGAACTAACTCCTTTATTCTTAAAATAACATTGGGTGAGATCATCCATGCCTAAAAACAACAACATGCAACTAAATATATAACATGCAACTCATGGAAAGCACATAACAAGATTTCGGCTAGGCATAAAGTTGTAAATGCTTTCAAAATCGACTTACACCTAATACTTATCCTTAATAATTATGAAATATAACTCTTTTTAAGTATTAATAAGAAATTCATCATGGAAACAATCTATTTAAGCACATCTATTTCGAATTTTATAGATAACAACATGATTTCGAAAAGAATAGCATGCAAAACATGGTTGATCATCATTTTAATGTCTTAAAACTAGCATGCATGGCTAAACATAAATTTATAATGAGATTTCAGTAGCATGCAAAGGATTTTAAAGCATGATATCTCCATAAAACACTTAGTTAGCACATATACATAATATATCTCATAGAGAGCTCTTGAATTCACAAGAATCAAGAGTTTCTCTTTGGAGATCACACAAAACTACACATGCAACCATGAAACTTCATCTTCCAAATCACAAAACTCTTGGGAAGTATATAAAATAAATGTAGGTGAAAGAATTACACTAGGGAAGATGAGAAATGGAATGAAAAATGGAAGGGAGTGGGGGAAATGGGGTTCGGCCGAGAGCAAAAGGGAGGGAGGGGAAGAGAGAAATTTTTGTGGTGTGTTGGAGTGTGAAATGATGAATGACTTCTCTCCACTTTGATTTGTTTGTTTTATGCTATTTGGTTGACAAGTAATGAGTGGAAGTGAGAACTTACAAAAATGTCCCTTGGCTAAAGTTAGGCCATTTTGCATGCAAGGCTAAGGTAGTAATTTGGTAATAATCAAATGAGTTAGTGGGGTTGAAAAAGTCTTATTTGCCCTTTGAGAGAATAGAAAGAGAGTTTGCATGCAAGGTTATTCATGTAATTTGATAATTATAACAAATAAAATTTGTAAAGATTTATTTTTATAAAATAAAATACAAGTTCAAAAATTATAAAATTTATACCATAAAATAACTTGTATTTTTAGAGACTTTATAAAATCATTTTCAAAATTTGTGATCAAAATGCCTTTTAAAAGAAGATTTTTCCAAAGCTTAGAATATTCCTTATAAATCAAAAATAAAGAAATTAAATAAACTCTTGCTTTGAAAAATCATATACTACCCAAAGCAAATTTATAATGCAGAAATTTTCACTCACACAAACGTACAATCATTGAATATATTTTCATTTGACTTAATATTATACCAAATTCACAAATAATATTACATAAAATGCCGGTCGTAACAGTGAAATTAGGCATATACTATCGAGGTGGGAATGATTGAATAAGACACCCTTATCAGGGATATATGACTTGATTTATCCATGGAAGGAAGCATGTACCTTTTTAAAGGTGGAATTAAGGATGGAACATCGGTAACTTAAAACGAATCCTAGGGGAATGCATAAAGGTTGGCATTTCACCCTTAATAGGGATAGTATGAGTTTTGACAGTATGAATTGGAAAGGATTAAGGTAATAACAACCTTTAAGAATCAGTGGAGAAATTTTTTCAGAAGTATATAGGCAATGATTCTTGTATTAATAAATGGTATCTTGATATGCCCTGTATCTAGGGAATACAGGAGGAACGATTCAAGGATAACCTTAGAGGTTTTACAAGGAGAAAGGTAATATTCAAAATTCTCAAGAATAGAAATGTTGATAAAGGAAATGTGACGTAATTATATTGATGCCAAGTGGGGCACGTGTTACACCACGAGAAAGTATGGATCGAACCAGTAATGGTCGAAATTGTTCAGGGCAATTAGGACTTAAGATAAAAGATGTTCTAAGTATGATTGAGAGTCAGTCGTGACAGTGATTAACCTCTAAAGACTGAGGCAATAACTTATGGAAAAATGGTGATATTTTTTTTTACTTATCAGATTTTAAGGAAAACATCTTCACATAAGCAGTGATTGAAATGAGGTAGAAAATTTATTTGGAGGTGGTTAAAATGACATTGACTGTAAGGAAATTTTACTATCAGGAAAGGCCAAAGAGGTGGCCGACACTTTAAAGGTAAGAGGATAATTATAGGCGCTTGTGCCAAAGGAATACAGTGATGATGGTTAAAGCTGTGAAGGTTGTATTATGGTTTGAAAGACTGACATTCCTTCTGATGACTGTGCAATACCCAACCGTAATAGTAGTTGGTAAAGGTTTAATTCGTGTAATCGCCATGAGCGGGCTATCTATCTCAGAAGGTACTATCTTGAGATAAGCCAGGACCATGTTTCAAAAAGGACTAGACGAACCTTGAGTTAACTCTTCTATTTAAGGCATACGATTAAGAATGGTATTCACCTGCTATCGTTGCTTTGACTGAAACTCTTCTGCAATTTTATCTACTACATGTCATGTATGTATGTCAGGATCAGGAGTGTTCTTCATGAATCATGAATAGTGATTAGGTTACCTCCTTAGAAGAATTTTATACGACATATATGGACTCCGCATGGTTAGATATTAAGACTTCATGGAAAACAAACGACGACGGTAGGTCAGTAGTGGACCATAGTAATGCAGCAATGAGTCTGCGAGTAATGAGCTGATTACAACCGTGAGAGTTGTATTGGAATGAATGTTGAGACTGAGTACCACTAATCGGGTCGTGGTAGTGTATAAGTTATCATTGATAGACTAATTAAGTAGAGTATCTATCTATTGAATATTTATTCCCTCTTATGAAAAGAGAGTCGTATTACTATATGAGGAAGGTTGCGGTGCAAGCATAGAATTCTAGTAACGATGATGTATAAAATGAGATTCCAGATTCGATTTTCGATGTCGAGGGAGTTTCAAAGGTGATTGAGTATAAGCTCGAGGAAGAGCATGGGTCCATAGAATGATGGACGGAATAGCAAAAATATTTAGGCACGTGAAATGCAATGCTATAATACTTGATGTTGATATAAATACATATATGTTTTGTTCTTCTATGACAAACCTTTATAGTTCAGAGATAGGTTCCAAGCCAGATATTTTGTGGCAGTATATTTTTTTTCATATATACAATTCTCTTCAATTCGTTCTTTTCTCTTCTTTTCATTTTGTATAAGCTGAGAAGAACAACCCTTCCAGAAGGGGAGGTATTGCCGAATGACTATCTATCTGTGTGATAGAAGCCTACTAGGATACCAGCTATTATTTAATTGCTTGTCAAGTACTAAAGGCTGGCCACCTTCTGTACTAACTATGCGATATAACAAGTGTTCATGATCATAGTGATCTCTCAATAAATTCTTTTACTTCTATATGAAGGATTAAGCTTTCGAATATAGAAGCACCTGAAAAAGGAGTAGTAAAGTTGTGGTGGTATTCGGAATGGAAACACATTCGTGATACTAAGGTTGACGAGGTTATTAAAAGGTTATAGAACGCTAGCGAGCAAAAGTATAACCAGTATAATATTAGGAACGGAAGGTAGTAGCGATTACGAACTGGAAAAGAATGGGTATTGAGAAGCAAAAGCTCTAATGCTAAAAGCTATAATGAGAGTATGTGCAATAGACTTGAAAGAAATTGGAATGATCACTTAACACGGATTGAGTTTTCTTACGACAATAGATCATATGTCAGTATTGAGATATCGCCTTATGAGATCCTTGGGGGAAGACAATGTCGATCTCCCTTATGTTAGGATGAAGTTGTAGAGCGCAAGATGCTCGGACCAGCAGTGGTCCAAAGGACCAAGGATATGATAGATCTAATCAGAGGACGGCTGGTAGTAGCCCAAGATGGACATGATAAGTATGTTGATTTGACACGAAAGGACAAAGAGTATGAAATAGGGGACCTAGTAATGTTATAGGTATCCCTTGGAAAGGATTGATGAGGTTCGGAAAGAAAGGAAAGCTAAGTCTACAATTTGTTGGACCCTTGGATATATTAAGACATTTGGGAAGTTAGCATATGCGCTAGCCCTACCCCCGAACAGGTAGCAAGTCATAACGTGTTTCACGTATCAATGTTAAGGAAGTGTAATTCGGATGCCAGATAAGTAGGGGCATATGAGCGCATAGGCATGCGACTAGACATAACCTATAGGGAGCAACCAGAAAGGGTTATAGATCGAAAAGGAACAAGTGCTTAGGAGAAGGGTTATCAAACTATTCAGAGTTTGATGGAAGGACCACAATGTGGGAAAATTTACTCGAGAGTTAGAAAGTGCAATGCTAAGAGTATCCCTATTCATTTTCTATCTGATTCCGGGACGGAATCCTTTTAAGGAGGGGGGACTGTAATAACCCCAATTTTTGGAAAATTTTTGAAACCCTTATGAATAGTGTTTTTGCTGAATGAGAAAACTTTTCATGCCACACTAGGTAGGGGTTCTTTTATGGATATTCTGAGATTTTATTGGCACTCTATATTGTATATAAGTGTATGTAAAGATCGTCAGAATCCAATTCCGAACACTTTGATTTTTCTCGGAAATCCACTAGATACGGAAAGAATTGAGTATAAGGTAACATGATAAAAAGGATTTAAATTAAAGGATTATAAGAGAGGATCATAAAAGGAATACAATATATTGAGAAAGGTTAAGGGAACCTAAGTAATAAGATCCCGGGTATGATCCCTCAAACGATAAACGAAAATGAAAGTTAAGCGAACCGTATAACAGATCAGCGGTCATTAGGCAAACAATTAGAAGCTAATCAAAGAGATTAGAAGCGATGATGACATAGCAATGTGACATAAGCATGACATAAGGGGAAGGAGATGTGGTTGATTTAAAACCACACAAAGTCAAGGCTAGAAAGGTAATTAACCAAAAAACAAGACAAAAAGCAACCAACCAAGCCAAAACATTTCATTTTCATAAAAAAAACACAAAACCCCCCATTTTCTTCATGAAGCTCTCGGCCCCTTTACTTAAAAAATGAAGATCCAAGCTCCACCACTTACTATTTAGCAAGGTATTTATCTAAGCTTCCCCATGGATAGTTACATACTTCCTATAAGTTTAAGCTTCTAATTCCAAGCCAATCTTTTTCTATAAATCATGGAAGAAGATGGTGAATAGTACTTTCTTGAAATTAATTTTTGTGTTCTTGATTTCTTTGAAAGAACAAGCTTGTAGGAGGTTAGATTAAGGCTTTCATGGGCATTTCAAGGATCTTTCATGGATTAAAAGCTCCAAGGAAGGTATAAACTCCAAACCCTAGCTTTGGTTTTGAGTAATTAGGAATGAATATGATTGATATAGTATATGTGAAGCATGAGGCTTGTTTGTTTAAAGTTTGGTTGAGTTTGTAGAGATTAGTTGGTTTTGTGGTGTTTTTGGAGTTGTAAATCTTGTTAATTAGTTAATGAACTTAAGTATAGCTTTTAGTTCATGTTTGAGGGTAGTATAAAGTTGATAATATTGAGTTGTTGGGGCTGTTGGAGTGTGTTTTGGATGGATGTTGGTTGTATGATTGATTTGGGGTTGATTGGTGGTTGTTTTGGAATGGTTTAAATTTGGGAAATCGCGTAAACATAGCCGCCATAATGCCCGATTTACCGTAGACTGTTTTTATTCTTAACATCAGAACTCTTGAACTCACTGCTAGGTTTTGACCATTTCCATGTTTAGATAGTTCATGTTACGAGCTTCGTTTTGATATGTGGTTCGTTTGATTCCGATGAACGGTTTAGGAGAAACGGCCGTTTTAAGTAACGACGTTTCGCGAACGAACCCTTACCCCTCGCCTTACTTTGAAACATAGGTTAAAGACCTTAAAGGACTAATTGAAGTATGAAACATTTATGTAAGGTGTAATAGGCAGTTGGTAAGACACTTGCGAAAGAATCGCCTTAAAACTCGTGATGGTTAATTTATTAAAAATGGTGGAGCCGAGGGTACTCGAGTGACTTAAGAGAATCAGTAAGCGCAAAACGAGCGTTAGAGTCAGAGTTGGTTAGAGTATAGATTTACAAGTGACTTTGGTTTAATTCCAACTTACTTGTTGCTTATAGGTTACCAGACTCGTCCCGAGCCATTCGTAACCCCCAGTCGCTCAGGCAAGTTTTCTACCCGTTATACTGTTGTTGTGATGTATATGTGTATATGCATGATCTTGCGATAAATGCATATTTGTTATTAGCAAGTTCTTGCGATATATTGTAGCATGTGATATGGTATATATGCATGCCTGTTTTATATTCTTGGATTATATATCTGTTGGTTAAAATGCTTACAGTTGCATAATACCTATGCTAGAGATAAGCGGTATTGAGTTTACCCTTAGAATAGGGGATCAAAAGGTGAACATATTTCTAAACCGGGAGTCGATGTTCCCGAGTATTATATATATATTTTTATATATATATGGCTATAGTTTTCAAAACTATTAATTGAATAAGGTTTATTCGATAACTTTATTTTATTATTGAATATTATTTCGAATATTCATCCGAGGACTTATGACTCCTTTATTTTATTATTGAATATTATTTCGAATATTCATTCGAGGGCTTATGACTCCTTTTATTTTATTAATTGAATATTATTTGAATATTCATTTGAGGATGTATGACTCCTTTATTTTATTTAATGAATATTATTTATAATATTCATTCGAGGTATTATGACTACGCTTATTACTGAAATATATTCTTTATTTTATTAAAGAATAAGGTGTCAATAATCAAACTTATTTTCGATTATTCAAATAAAGATAGTACTTTCATATAAGTATATCTTTGGTTATTTAATTTCCATTTCAAGTATAAGTTTTAAAACTTCTACTTCAATTATTTTTATAAAGATTATTCTTTATGGGAATATTATTTAAATAATAATATTCAGATATTTTCTAATATATCGGGACTGATTTATTTTAATAAATCAGCAGTATTCCAAACATTCTTAAAAAATGTTTTCGAGTCTTTAAAATGATTTTTAAAGTTAGAGTGGACCCCAAAATTCATTTTTTTTATATTTAAGATCTTCCTTTCAAAGGGGATTTAAATACTCGCTCAAAACCTGGGGAATCCAGCTCTGTGGTGCATTTTACATTCGCAACGTAGTTGCTGTTTTGAGAAAACAAATGAATTGATTACTTACCCAACGTTCGGGAAGTAAGCCCATCTAATTGAGTCGGCATAAGCGACAGGCCGGGGTACGGTCTATCAAAGTGTAAGTGGCTGGGTGGCAATCCATCAACGCGTAAGAGGCCGGGTGGCGGTCCAGCACAAGGTCCTTATGTGGCCAGGGTGATGACCGGTGGGGGATTCATCCATCTACTAGTAGAAAAGGTTACTTATTGGTATATTTGCCTGATCAGCAAGATATCAGGTTTATGCCAAAATTCTTTCCTTTCCAAATTTATTGGATATTGCAATTCTGTTCATACTTTACATGACAGAGGTTTTCAGGAAACGTATGTATATATATAGGTGTATATATATATCGGGACTTAATGAAGTATATCATAACTTCATTTCCTTCAAAATATTTCAAAGATTGAATCTATTCAAGTCTTATCTTGTAGTCTCATCAGTGTGATGAACTTTTGAAACTAATTATAACTTGAACGGTGGTAGTTCAAGTAGTATTTGGAAAAGATATAAGTATATTGGAGTATCTTGTAACTTCATCTTTTAAACTTATATCTAGTAAATGATTATCTTATGCATGACAAAGATTTTCAGAAAAACGTTGAGACAAGGTTAGATATATGAGATCACCTTGCAACGATATTTTTATACAGTTATACACTGGAACTCTGTGTGTATTATGCATGGAAGAGGACTTCCCATATTTTGAAAAGTATATATGTATATATACTGAATATTTTGCGACTTCATCGCATTAAGATATCAAACTTAGTTCATTTCTTTTGACCAAGAATTTCATGAGTACTATGAGAAGGCTCATATATTGTTAATCATTATACATATTATTTTGGTGGGCTTGC
Source organism: Apium graveolens (assembly GCF_009905375.1). Taxonomy (NCBI): domain Eukaryota; kingdom Viridiplantae; phylum Streptophyta; class Magnoliopsida; order Apiales; family Apiaceae; genus Apium; species Apium graveolens. The sequence goes on along the minus strand of NC_133655.1, from coordinate 102,278,406 downwards.
TGCTCACCCTTACTTTCTTCTTTCATCACACAACAACAGATAGAAAAGATGAACAGGACCAAGCTCCCGATTTGCAAGCAATTAGGAAACGTTCTGTAGTTTCCTATAGGCGTTGATGTCACTGTAGCTGAGGTAGGAACTACCAATAGGCTAGGTTTTCAACTTATGATGTACCAGACTTATGTATAATTATGAATTATAATAATGGCAAAGAAATGTAAATTTATTCAGAAACCTTTTTAAGGTGTATTGACATATAATTGTGGAATAAAACGACTTGTGATTATTTTTGGATATTCATCTCTGAGACTATAACTTGTGGTGTGTGTGTTTATTGTGGGGTCACAGTACAGAGTAGTTGATTGTGTATTAAGATTGGGTGTTATTAAGGGAAATGGAACTCGTGACAACCCGGATCCCCGACCCCGGATTTGGGGGTGTTACAAGGTCTATGTCAGTCAGCCTCCTGGTTTTGAAGACCCCAACTTTCCAGAATATGTCTACTATCTTTTGAAGGCACTTTACGGACTGAAGCAAGCACCTAGATCCTGGTATGACACTTTGTCAAAGTTTCTCTTAGAAAATCATTTCACAAGAGGTACTGTTGATAAAACCTTATTCTTTAGAAATGTTAATGGCTCTAGTATACTTGTTCAAATTTATGTAGATGATATCATATTTGGCTCTACAGATGAGAAACTTTGCAAAAAGTTTACAAAATTGATGTAAAGTAAATATGAAATGAACATGATGGGAGAACTAACTTATTTTCTTGATTTACAAGTTAAGCAAGTTAGTGATGGAATATTCAGTATTCAAACCAAATATATTTATGATCTTTTAAAGAAGTTTGGTTTAATGAATCGCACATCTGCAAAAATCCCATGGCCACTACAACTAAACTTGAAGTAAACACTACTGAAAAGTCTGTGGATATTTCAAGCTATAGAGGCATGGTTGGCTCACTTTTATATTTAACAGCTACAAGGCCAGATATAATGTTTGCTACTTGACTTTGTGCTAGATTTCAGGTTGATCCTAGAGAATCTCATTCAGTAGCTATTAAGAGAATTTTAGATATCTCAAAGGAACACCAAAACTTGGCATTTGGTATCCTATAGCTTCTGGTTTTGATCTAACTGGTTATTCAGATGCAGATTATGCAGGTTGTAAAATTGATTGAAAAAGTACTACGGGAACTTGTCAATTTCTAGGAAATAAGCAAGTATCCTAGTTCAGTAAAAAGCAAAATTCAGTCTCTACTTCTACATCTGAGGCTGAATATATTGTTGCTGGTAGTTGCTGTGCACAGATTTTATAGATGAAAAATTAGCTGTTGGACTATGTTCTACAGGCAGTGTTATAAAAATCAGTAATCTGACCGAATCGATTGAGGTACCGATTAGCGATTAATCATCAAATCGGGGATTAATCGGAATGATTAATCGGACCAATAATCGGTCACATTTTTTAATATTATTTAACTATATAAATATGATATATATATAGTATATATATGTTATTTACATAAAATTATGTCAAGATAATTCAAAAAAAAATCCTATCACAATATTTTAACAAACAAAATTAATGTATAAAAATCAAATGATTCTATGTAAGTAACAAACATTTCTTTTAGACGACAAAGGAGTTCTCAACAATTAAAAAAGGGAAAAATTGAAATAGGTGTAGTCCACTTTTTGGCAACTTAAGTCACTATACCAATCATCGATATCCATGTCATGACTTTTCTTTTGTCCGTGTCATCGTCTTCTCCGGCGATTTCAAGTAAATTCTTCTTCCTGGCTCCTGCCCATCCTCCAAGTCTTTAAAGTTTTCTGCAAAATCATCATCGAGTATGTTCCACATTTTCATCTTCTCGATTTTCATGGCTTTGACCCGATATTTTCGATTTTGACCTTCTTTGCCTGAAAAACATTTTCTCTGGCGATTACCCATAATTGAATTGGAAGCTTGCCGATTTTCGATTACCCGGCTGGTTAATCGGGGTTATCGACGATCTTTACAACAGTGTCTACAGGTGAATAAGATTCCTATTTTCTGTGATAACAAAAGTGCCATTGCAATTACTGAAAATCCAGTACAACATTCAAGAAACAAGCACACTGACATCAAGTACCACTTCATTAAAGAATATGTCATAAATGGTACTGTGGAAATTCATTTTGTTCCAAGTGAAAAGCAACTTGCAGACATCTTCACCAAGCTACTTGATAAATCCACCTTTACTGGGTTGGTAACTGAGTTAGGTATGCTTAATTACTCTTAATTTATTTTGATGTCTAAGCAATTTGAAATGCAACCAGAATAAAATCAGATGTTTCTTGTCAAAGGAGAAATTTTGGCTAAGTCATAATTTACATCTCGAGGGATGTTCATTATCCATTGAAAATGAATATCCGTTGAATTTTATCATCTGTTGAAATATCAAATACTATTCTGGGTACTTTTATCTCGATGGATAATTTTTTAATCCTTATCCATCGAATTGCTCTCAATCTTAGCTGTTAATTCTAGGCATTATCCGTCGAACTTTCTTACAGCCTGTAAGTATATTTCGATGGATAATCATTAGAATTTCGATAGTTTAATTTATTTTAAATGGCTATTTTGGGCTAATTTTATTAGTTACTTTATTTTTACTTTTTACTTTTTAACCGTTTATTTCTGAGATAGTATAAAAGCCTATTTCATTCTTCATTTTTACTTTTATCTTTCTCAAGAAATTACTCTAACTCTTTCGACTCTAAAGCAAAAACCTTATTCTCTACAATTAATTTTACTCTCAGCAATGGCACCAGTAATCAAGTCCCGAACTGGGTTTGTTTATGAAAAGAATAACTTCGTCGCACTGGTGAACAAGGAGATTGCTGCTTCTGAAGATTACCACAAAATGATGAATTTTATTCGAAGTTGTAAAATGATATATGCTATATTGGAGTCTCCTGTCATCTATTGTGAAGTGGTTGAGGAGATATAGACTATTGCTATTTACAACTCAAAGGACAAGACAATTACCTTCACTCTTAAAGGTAAAAATTATTGCATAAACAGTGATTTAATTTGTGCCTGTTTTCAATTGCCTAAGTATAATACACTAGTTCCACACACAGACACAGATGTAAGCTCTATGCTTATTTCTATGGGTTATTACTTTGACCCTGCTAAGTTAAGTGAGGTTAGGAGAAAAGGCCTTAGAAAGGAGTGGAGCTTTCTCCGTGACTCTTTTATTAAAGTCTTTTTTGGAAAAATTAGTAATTTTGATGTTGTGACTTACTCACTTGTTAGCATGTTGCATATGCTGCTTAATGATAAGTATTATAATTTTAGTGAGTCTATCCTGTTTGAGTTAGGTTACAAGCTAGGAGACATTAAGAAAAGGCCTAAAACATATATTATGCTAGATTCTTTATGTTGCTAGATAATTTTGTTTCTGAAGATCTTATCATTGAGAACCCAACCAACAAGCTTGATTTTTGGGTTCAAGAAAGAAGAGTTATTGCTGACTTGAACAGGGAAAACAACCTCAGTGAGGTTCCTCTAGTGTACTTGCCAATCATGGAGGGGCCTCAGGTAAGTGAGGTAAATACTTCTATCTCTGCTCCTTCTTTACCACAAGTTTCTTTACAGACAACTATGGTTATGGAATCTGTGAGTTTGCCCTAACAGATGCCTACCCAAGCCACTAAAACAATAGTTTCTAAATCCAAGTCTCAAAGACCCCACTCTAGTTCCTCTCAAAAGGGACTAGTTTCAAAAACTACTAAAAACCAAATAGGGGAGTGTGATGGGAAGTAAGATTGGTGAGGGACAGGATGAACATCAAAGAAACCCTAAGAATAAGGAGGGAGAGGTGTGTGTAACCCAGCTTAGCCACACTGCAGTTTTCCAATAAACTGTAGTGATTAATAATGAATCTAGCTCATTACTAGTTGCATCCTCCCAAAAGGATGTGACTATTGAACAAAGCTCTCAGCCAAGAGCACAGGCCAAAAGGGTTAGGGAAACAGACCTATCTCAAACCTACACAAGAAAGAAGAAATCTAAAACACATAGGGATACATAGGGTGCACACACTGTGCAAACTGCAATCAAAGACTCAGCTATAGCACCTTCTCAAAGTCAGATTGATGTGGCTCCAATAAATGTGGAGTCACAGCTAAAATCTCTTACAATAGAAGCACCTCACACCCAAAACTCACCCACTAATTCTCTGGATGTGGACATGATTCACATATCAATTCCTGATTCTCCATCTTTAACTCTATTGGAGAAGCCAAAATCTCAAGCAAGTGAGCATCGTCTTTTGGATGATTTGTTGGCTCGCCATTTATTTCTGATTCTACTTAAAAATTTGTGCAAAATCTCAAATTAATCACCACAGATTCTATAGTTGTTTCAACTCCAAACCCTGTCATTTCTACTTCCTCGACGGATATTCATATCCGTCGACTAGTGATTGTATCTCGACAGATGTTCCTGACAGCAATCATCCGTTGAAACTCTCAACTACTATCTCGACGGATGTCTCTCATCCGTTGAATATCACTACACCACATGAAATTTCAACTATTGTTACAAGTGCATATTATTTGGTAGTTGTACAATCACTCTTAGGATTAAGGGAAGGGAGTGAACAGAGTAAGGGGCTGAGTTGCTCTTAGGCAAAAGGAGAGGAAATGAGTGAACAAATGTAAGCTATTTCTTCCAGCTTAGCAAAAGAGAGTGAGAGGAGTCCCACCTTAGAAGGTGAAGGTGAGGGTGTGAGGGTAGGAAGCCAAGGGGAACCCTTGATGCAAAAATAGAGAGAAAATGAGAGAAAAGCAGGTACAGGAGATATAAGGGTGGACACCATTTCTAGTGAGTCAATGAATGTCAGTGATACATGAAAAGAGAGACTATTTCAACAAGAATATCAAGCTGTTATAGATTCTATCTCTTTGGATGCTGAGACATTTACTCATCTTGTTCCAGCATATCAAATTCTGGTTGGACAGGGAAATGAGGAGGCTGAAAAGATACTAAACTTGGTGCACACAACAGCTTTAATGCTAAGGGCCAAGGATGCAATCAACTCACTTCCACCTTCAGCTGGTGATGATTTTGAGTTAGATTCGAGTGGCACATTTGGAGATGTTTCTAATGATGAAGAGTATTTCATGGACATAGGGGGAGATGAAGGTCCTAGCTCAAGAACAAATACTCCAGCATGGATGTTTAACAAAGACTACAGTGAACATCACTTCAAATCAACTCTATTCCGCATAATCCATCAGACTCAAACAGCTCTTCATGCTACCACCTATGCCAACACTAAGAGTCTTCTCTAAGCACACCTTGAGTCTCTTCACTTGCACAAAATCCAATCTCTCAAGCAAAACCAAGATGTGTCTGAGATCAAGACAGAAATAGGACAACTCAAGAAGGACATCAATGAAAGATTGAAATATATTCTTCCTGACACTACAATGAGAGATATTAACAGGCAACTCAGGAAATATTTTGATCTCAATAGCAAAGTTAATTATTTGGACACTAGGATGAAGGCCCTAGAAACTTCCATCACTAAAATCCAACTCCACCAAGCTCAATAGACACTCCTTCTTCAGAAATTGGTGGATGCACAAACTTCCGACCCTGCTCAACTTGATGCTAACAAAAAGGGGGAGAAAGATGTACTTGTCTCCGTTAGTGAAGGGGAGACAACTGCAATCATTCCAGTTAGCAAGGGAGAGTCAGCTAGTGAAGGGAGAAATTGCACAATATTCAAGTCAGTAAAGTAATTATTCCAGCAATTACTTTCTCTAAACCACCAGTTCTTGATAGCATTGACTTGATCAAGATAGCAGCAGCTGAACTAGAGCTGAAAGAAAAATGGAAGAAGCTTGATGAACACATTGAGAATTTTTTTAGTCCAATCGAGAAACAAGAAAAAGCTGTGAAACATTTATCACATTACTCTCAATTGAGACCAATTTCAATGAATGAAATGAGCTTAGGGAATATGGAAAGGGGTCAACCCTCAGCAAGAAAACCTCAACAGGCCAAGGTGATTTTTCATCTAAAGAGAAACTATCCAAAGAATTTAAGCAAAAATTCATTGGACCTAACCCATGAAACTCCCAAGCCTGATAAAAAGAAGCTGCTTGAAAGATCTATTGCTTATTTCAAAGGTCCCAGAAACTCAGTCTTAAAAAAAAGAATTGCTAAAATCTACAGGAATGGTAAATTGATCTGTGTGATGGCTGGACATCCACAGTTTGCAGAAGCTAAGAAAGAAGAAAAGTTGAGGCTCAAACAACAGTAAAAGCAAGCTGCTTTAGATGCCAAGAACCAAGCTAAGAAGCATGCAACCACGGAATCTCAAATGCCTGTTGTGATAGCTGAGTCTCTGAATGAAGCAAAACAAGAAGAACCAAAACAGATAAAGAAACCAAGACTAAAATTCAGACCAAAGAGGAAGCTGGATTTTGATGAAGATAAGGAAGAGTACATGCCAACCCAATCTACCACTTTAAGTCAACCAGCCATGCCCATAATGGAGCAGGCTGAATTCAAGGTTTAACTGACACAAACTTCCATGGTGAACCCATAATTCCCAAGAATGAACCTATAGATTGGGAAAGCCTTCCACTCCTTGATTTAAACATCCCAATCCAAACCAAACCAAGGAAAACAGAGTCAAGAGCAATCAAAAAGTCCAAGCCTGTCAAACTTAAATCCAAAGACTTAGCCAAACCTAAACCAACTGTCAACAAGGGAGATCAACTCTTCGTCTGTGATATCAAGGAATTTTTAGAACTAAATCTCTACCTGGATGAGCTAGAAGAAGTAAGAGCTATTGATGCCATAAGCATCTTCCAGTATAAGGGTGGAAAAGAGCTAACTTGGTCTCTTTACAGAATTCTCAATGAAGGCTATTCTACCTTAATGAAGATATTCTCCTCTAAAATAAGAACTTTGGGTTCAACATTATTTCCAAAAGGTATATACTAAAAAAAATTGAAAATACAAGAAATAGCTGGAAAGGTCCAAATGCACTCCCAAGAGTCTTATCAATTCCATACACAGGAAATAGAGTTCATTGGAGGCCATACTGGTTGATGGAGTTCAAGGATGAGAAGTGCACCAGAAGATTCTTCTGATCGGAAGATCAACTAAATATTTAAAGCAATGAAACTCTCATGAAGATGCAAGAAATGATGGATCAGACAAATGAAGATGAATCTGAATTCTATAGGCAACTTCAAGACCAAATTGAAAAAAATAATGAGAAATTGGGAAAAAAAGTTCAGAAAGTCAAGGAAATAAGTTAAATCTGCTCAGTCTAAAGGAGCACCTTAAAAATGGCTTATGAGATTCTCTATAAACCTTCCTATGTATAATATTCAATAAATTGCAGCACTTATTAATTTTATCTACTATAAATCAGTTTGTATTTATAAGGTGTTTTGTTATCATCAAGTTTCTCTTAATTTATGCCTACAATTCCGGTAGACATAAAGTGGGGGACATTGTTAGAAATATGTTATGTACTTGATGATAAGTTAAATAAAACACCTTAGTGGACATAATTCAGTGAATTTGTAGCTTTCAACGGATGATCACTTTAACATCTGTTGAGAGAGTAGCTTATGTATTAATAACTCTTGTAGCACATTTCAGCATTCTACAATACCTTAAAGGTCTAGAAGTTGCAGGATATTCAAAATCATGTTGACTACTAGTTTGATATGCAAAATAGGTTGGCTAATATAAATATTAGATGCCTTGTAATTTTGCATAAGTGAAATAGAATTAACTGCTATGGAAGACTTTAAACGAATGATTCTACAAGGTTTCAATGGATGACCCAAGTCACTTTTAACGGATGATCTAATGAATCTTCGACGCATATTTCAATACAGTTTCAACGAATGATCCAATGAAGTTTCAATGGATGTTCTAATTCAAATTGCAGTTGATAGTGACTTGACAGTCACATGGGTTGATTAGATGCAAATGGAATGTGGCAGCTTATTTACAGGTTTTAGAGAACAAAGAAGCATTTCCATTTCCATGCTAACTTGAAGATATTCAAAGATGCTGGATAGAGAAATGAAAAAGCATGTAATTAGACTAGGAAACATTTCATCTTATTTTTTGTCTTTTTACCATGTAACTTGGTGATATATAAACCAAGTGTAGCAAGTAGAAAAAGAGAGGGATTCAATCAAGCTAGAAAACATATAACTAGAGAAATAAATAAAGCAGAATTTGTAAAGAATTTTTCTTAAGTTTGTAGTTCTACTTGTAAGCAGCTGTGTTCAATCTTTGTATCACAGAGTTCTCGAATTTATATATATCTCTGGTGGAAAAGTTCAATACACCAAAAAGTTTTTAAATACTTGTGTTTAATTACTTTGTGTTTGATTTCTTCAATATTTTCATTCTGCACTTTAGCTAAATCAAACACAGTTATATATTCAAGGTAGAACAGTTCTTAAATTTGAAAAGAAACCAGAATTACATTCAACCCCCCTTCTATAATTCTTTATTATATTTTTTGGGAATAACAAATTTGTTCACATTGTTCCTTCAGAATCAACACATTCTAATTCTGGAAATTTTGTCAACAAAAAGAAAGTACCCAACACTGCTTGGGTAGCTAAACACACTTAATCGTCATTGTGCGTAGGGCAAAGAAAATAGGTCATATGGATCATAGATAGTGGATTCTCAAGATATATGACAGGTGATAAGGCCCTGCTATCACCGTTTGAGGAGATGGTTGACCCATTAGTGACTTTTGGAGACAAGAACAAAGGTTTCACAATGGGATATGGCAAGTTAATTTCTGAAAATGTTGTTATTGAAGATGTAGCACTGGTAGCTGGTTTAAAAGAGAATCTCCTAAGTGTTAGTCAATTCACAAATAGAGGATTTATTATTTCATTTGACAAAGGAGATTGTTTAATCATCAGCAAAAAGACTAGTGAAGTTGCTCTAAAAGGAGAAAGAAATGGAAGCATGTTTATTGCAGATTTACACTCAGCAAATAAGGAAGGAATTTGTGCTTCTACACCAAGGCATCTGTAGAGCAAAGTAAGCTATGGAACAAAAAGCTCTCTCACCTGAATTACAAGGCAATTAACACCCTGTTGAAAAAGGAGTTAGTGAGAGATATGCCAAATATGGAGTTTGCTCAAAATAAAGTTTGTAAGGCTTGTCATAAAGGAAAAATGAAGAAGTCAAGTCACAAGAGTAAAATTGTGAATTCCATAAGTGCACATTTGTAACTTATCCACATGGACTTATTTGGACCAGTTAATGTCTTATCAATTTTAAGGAAAAAATATGCACTGATGATGGTGGATAATTACTTTAGATACACATGGGTAGAATTTATGCATTCTAAGGATGAAACTCCACACATCATAATTGAACACATCAAGAAGATTGAGAAGCAGGATGAAGATCAGAATTGTGTGAAGAGATTGAGGAGTGACAATGCAACAGAATTCAGAAATGCAACTTTAAGTGAATTCTGCAAAGACAACGGGATTGTTCAAGAATTCTCAGCTACTAGAACACCTCAGCAAAATGGGGTAGTTGAGAGAAAGAATAGAATATTAGTAGAGGCTGCTAGAACAATGTTGCAAGATGCCAAACTGTCAACAAGTTTTTGGGAAGAAGCTGTCAAAACTGCATGCTATACTCAAAATAGATATCTCATTAACAAGAATCTTGGCAAATCACCCTACTCAATCTTATCTAAAAGGAAGCCTACTGTGAAGCAGCTTCATGTGTTTGGAAGCAAGTGTTATGTTTTGAAAGACAACTCTGAATATTTGAGAAAATTTGACTCTAAGGTTTTTGAAGCAAGTTTTCTAGGATATTTATTGAAGAGAACTGCCTACAAAATCTATGTACTTGAACAAAAGAAAATTATGGAAAGCACATATGTGACTTTTGATGATGAAAAGTGTCCAGGCTTGGAATGCCTTGATGATAATGAAGATGAGACCCTTAAATATGAAAATCTCAACATTGATAGTGATTCTGAAGATGAAGCTGAAGTCAACACAAGCAATAAAATGGATGAAAAGTCAACTGAACAAGTGAATCGTGAGAATAGAAGCTCATTTTAAACACCAGAATTTGATAGCACAAACTCAGGGGGAGAAAGAGGAGAAAGTTCTGTAAGTCATGCCAATGATGAAAAAAATGCATAAAATTCAAGTCAACAAACTCACACCAGGAAATGGGATAAGAGTCATATAAAAGAAGTAATTATTGGTAATCCAAATGCTGAAGTGATGACTATAAGTGTAACTTCTAATGAATGTCTACATGCATGCTTTATTTCACAAGTTGAGCCTAAGAAAACTGAGGAAGCTATATTTGATCCGGATTGGATATCTGCTATGCAAGAGGAGTTAAATAAGTTTGAAATAAACAAAGTTTGGAATTTCATTCATGCACCAAAGAATAGAAGTATAATTGGAATAAAGTGGGTGTTCAGGAACAAATGGATGAAAATGGGATTGTAACAAGAAACAAAGCAATTTAACAAAAAAAAATAAACAAAGCAAGGTTGGTAGCAAAAGCCTACTCACAGGAAGAAGGAATTGATTATGATGAAACTTTTTCTTTAGTTGCAAGACTTGAAGCAATAAAAATCTTTCTTGCATTTGCTGCACATTCAAACTTTAAGGTGTATCAAATGGATGTAAAGAGTGCATTCCTAAATGGTGAGTTAGAAGAAGAAGTTTATGTGCAATAGCCACCTGGCTTTGAAGATCCTGAATTTACAGATTTTTTCTACCAACTTCTAAAGGCTCTATAGGGACTAAACCAAGCACCTAGAGCATGGTATGACACACTGTCAGAATTTTTACTTAAACATGGATTCACTAGAGGAATTATTGATAAGACTCTCTTCTACAAGTAGCATGGCGGTGATATGATCCTAGTTTAGATCTATGTGGAAAATATCATTTTTGGTTCTACTAATGAAAAGTTATGTCAAAGATTCTCAAAACTCATGTAGAGTGAATATGAAATGAGTATGATGGGAGAGTTAAGTTACTTTCTTAGACTTCAAGTTAATCAAAGAAGTGATGGAATCTTCATCAGCCAAACCAAGTATGTTAAAGATTTATTGAAGAAATTTGGTATGGTTGATTGTTCACCTGCATCAACACCTATGTTTACAGCTACAAAGTTGGATGAAGATAAGAAAGGAAAGAGTGTAGACATTTCAGGTTATAGAGGAATGATTGGATCTTTGTTGTATTTGACTACAAGTAGACCATACATTATGTTTGCAACATGTTTGTGTGCAAGATTTCAAGCCAATTCAAAAGAATCATATTTGATGGCTGTGAAGAGAATTTTCAGATACTTAAAGGGGACTCCAAACTTGGGATTATGGTATCCTAAGGAAACAGGATTTGAAGCTATTGGATACATATATGTAGATTTTACTGGATGTAGGGTTGACAGGAAGAGTACTAGTGAAAGCTATCAATTTCTTGGACAAAGACTTGTATCCCGGTATAGCAAGAAATAACAGTCTGTATCAACTTCCACGGCTGAGGCTGAATACATAGCTGCTGGAAGTTGTTGTGCTCAAGTGCTTTGGATTAGAAATCAGCTAATGGATTATGGTCTAGTGTTACACAAAATTTCAATTATGTGTGACAATACTTGTGCTATATCTATTGTGGCTAATCCAGTTAATCATTCTAGAGCAAAGCACATTGATGTAAGGTACCATTTTATTAGAGAACATGCTGGAAATGGTACCATTGAGCTCATTTTTGTTCCAATAGAAAAATAGTTAGCTGACATCTTTCCTAAATCTTTGGATGAAGCAACGTTTACTAGACTTGTAGGTGAAATTGGAATGCTAAACTCATCATCCTAAAGGCAAGAACACAGCTAATATGTTGCAGCAGATTGATTTCTAATAAATCAATATTGATTTGATTTAATTGGAAATTAACTGTAATATGAATTATAAATATTTCAGAAATCTCTGTATATTTATTTTTCAAAATTTAAAATTTAGCTTGGAATTTTCAATTCTGAGAAAACTGTCTACATGTTAACTTATATTTTCAATATGTGAAATTAGTATAAGACAGATTCAAAGAGAACAAAAGTATATAGAAAACTGAGTTCTCGATAAGACTAACTGACTTCTCGACAAGTCATTTTGAGATTTCTCGAGTGAGTTCTCGATAAATCATTTTTCTGACTTCTCGAAGAACTTATCGATAAGAATCATTATGACTTATCGATAAGTCATTGTAGAGATCTCGATAAGTGATAATTCACAGAGTTCTTTACAAGTATAGACTTTAGATTTATCAACAACTTAGAACTGAGATAATTTAATTTAATAAATTATTTTGGTAAAATACTTTTGATAGAATCACACTAATTTTATTTTTGATTTATTCAAATAAAAATTGGAAAAATTCAATCCATTCAGGAAAAACTGGGTATTTATTTGACATCTCGATAAGTCATTTTCTAGTTCTCGATAAGAGTCAAGAAAATGACATATCAATATGTATCTATTATCATAATATGACTTCTCGATAAGCAAATTCCAAACGTTTATCTTTGAGTTCTCGATAAGTCATTAACCTTTTTCTATAAATACATAGATATCTCGACATACACCTCTTTATGCCTTCGAGATCTCTAAGTGACCTAATTTCTCCAAATCGAAACCGTTTTCTCTCATTTCAAGCTCTTTCTCTCTAATTTTTCTTACCCACTCAAATTCAAGCATTTCAAATGGCATCAAACACAGATACACCTTTTATCCCAAATGAAGGAACTAACTATCTTGCATTTACATATGCAAACCAAGCTCCTGATAGCTTCAGTAGTTTTGTAAAGTTCCTTACTTTGCAGGTGCTCTAACTGCAAATCAGTACTGTATTTGGATGTTCTTAGTGATTTCTGGAACACAGTTGTGGTAAGAAAAATGGTGCATCAGAACCAAGCTACTTCCATGGTGGTTAACTGCTCCATTCAAGGCCAACAAATAGAGTTTTCTAAGAATGATGTCAATCTAGCTTTGGGCATCCCTACTGATAATCTGGTGGAAGTTCCAACACAAGAAGAGCTAGCTGAGTTCATGGACTTCATAAACTACAGTGAGAGGATCAGCTTGGCAAGACTGAACAAGAAGTACTTAAGGAGGGAATGGTCTTTCCTTTTTGACTCAATTGTCAGAGCATTCACCTGTAGGAAGATAAGATATGACAATATCTCAAGTGTTGTTTAGAAGCTGGTGTTCTCCATGGCTCACAATAGACACCTCAATTACGATATCTGATAATAGAGGAGCTCAGCACCAGGCTCACAATGCCTTTGACATCAAGAGGTAAGGAAATCTTTCTTCCTAGATTTATAATGTCTTCTTTAAATCATAAAATGCATGACATTCATTTGCTTAATGGTATAGATATAACTAAAATAGGCAACTGTAAACAAATGTCCAAAGTTCTATTTGGCTCACTCATTACAAAGAACAAGGTACCTGTAAGTCTTAAAATCACTCCATTTATGTTGGAGAGACTCAGAACTTACCTTACCCTATGCCTGACATGAGATTTACAATCACATATAATATAGTAATGGCTCATGTACTTATGGAAGATCAAACACAGGAACACCAACAAGGGCATTTCCAAACTGAGACCTCTCTTTCTGTACCAATAGTAGCTAGGAAACCAACCACTTCATTCTCTCAAAAGGGTGAAGTGAGTAAAAAAAAGCAAGAAGGCACCCCTTACTATTATTAATGATAGTGGTGAGGATCAAACACAAATAGAGTCCACCCTGGTCAAGGAACCAAAAAAGGCAAAACAAACTGAGTTGACCACTCAAGCCACCTCTGCATCCTCCCAAAAAGGTGTAGTTGAAAAAGATGGAATCAAATAGACTCTTGGGGCATCCTATCAACATGGTGTCTTTATTGAAAAGAACACTCTCCCTACTGCACCCTGTAAAGAGTCTGCACCATCATTTGAACACATTCAAGTGTATGAAAAAAGGAATAAGGATGGCACACACACTGAGAGCACATCTCTTGAAGCTCCCTCATCTATTCAGGGGGAGCTGCCAACACTCAGTTCTGAAATCTCAAATATCATTTCTAAAATTTCTTCTTCATACAATAAGACACTTGAATCTAATTCTCAAGTGTTGCTAAGATCAAGTGACATGGTTCAAGAAACTATGATCACCACCTAGGAACCACATTTAGTTGGTGATAGGCTACACTCTAGGGTAGACCTTGATGACACCAACACAAACACAGGAGTTTCATCAATTTTTACTGAAAACCCTGTGGTAGTCTCTCAAGCACCTTCATGTGCTAAACAATCTTCACAAATTGATAGGTTTGAGAGTAGTACTCCTGAGGGGGTGCTATCTAAATCCTTTCCAATTCAATTAGAGGTTACTCATGTAGGGACAACTCATCTCAAAACCCTAGCTGATATTGCCTTAACAATTGAAGCTAGGATTCCAATTGCTAATGAGCCTTTTATAGGGGAGGCAAGTTAGGCACGTTCAAGTGTTAGCTCTTTGCAAGAAGAGCAAGGGTTTGAGGCCATGGTACATGATATTAACCTGGTCAAATCCCCTCCAATTCAATTAAAGGTTCCCACAAGTGGTGAACAACACACTGTCATAACCACAGTTTCAACTGTGAGTCAAACTGTGGCATCTGTCATAGGTAATGTTACTAAGCCTCACTCATCTACCTCAACTCAAACTGACATACCTTCTACATCAAACTCTTCCCAACAACCATCTCACCTTATCTCTCAGTGGATTTAAGATGCCCAAGCTCAACCCATTACAATGAATGACCTCTTGGTTGATCAACTTTCTGGCCTTGCCAATATCACACAACATCTTCTTACAACAGACATGTCCAATCAGGACTATCAAGCAATCTTACTATCTTATAAAACAGATGTTGAAGAGCAGCAGCAAAAGATTGTAAATGAAGCTGAGCTGGATGATAATATGGATTCCTAGTTAAATAAAGACTTTAGCTTGAGCATTGATGAGGTCTTGGCCATATTTAGAGAAGAATACATCACAATATTGGGAAGCAATACCAAGTCTCTCAGTCCACGGGAGGTCTATGATACTGTGACAGAACTCTACAAAGAAAAACTCAAAGCTTTTATCTCATGAGTAAAACTCTACAACAGACTCTGGACAGCCATCAAGACAGATTAAGAAGGATGGTTAGGGAGAAACTGAAGAACTTGTGCCTCCTCAAGTTGAGATCAAGAACAAATTTCAGAGATTTACTGATCAAATGGCTAGGTTTGATATGACTAGCATGGAGCAAAGCATCAAGAATCTCAAACAATCATTTGTAGCTTTGCATGAAGTTGTCCAGAATAACATCACAAGTACCAATGACATAAAGCTCAAACTGGATCAACTACATCAGGCTAGGTCTGAACCTTCTGCTCTCTTGATGGAAGGCACCAAGGAATCAGTTCAAGCCATATACTACTTCAAGTTCTCACCCACCAATGTCAACATCTACAAACTTGTAAATTCAAGATCTTCAATCTCAAGTCTCCACTTTACAGTTATCCAATAATTCATTAACAGCTCAAATCTCTCAACTCACAGCTTTGGTACACAGTCAACGGGATGACATCAAGACTCTGGTGGACTCCCATAAGCATCTTTAAATGCAAAATTTAGTAGCTTTGGAAGCCATCATGGATGCTCTAAACATTTTATTGCATGCACTTCCAGAAACTGTTAGGACTGAAATACCTACACCTCTCATCTTTCCTGCTAACAAGACTAAGGGGGAGATAGAGGCTAGGTTGCTAAAATCATCTGTCCAAGATCAAAAAGACAAATCCAAGGAAGTTGATGTTGGGATGGAGAGGCTACTCAAAGTAGTTGAGGAACCTAGTCTAAGCAGAGAGTTTGATGAATTGCTAAAGGCTCTCAGGGCTTCTCTAAACAATAAATTCTTCACATACAAAAAGGTTTTGGACAAGACAGTAAATTTCTTAAGGGTGATCATGGTAATTGTGGATGACTTTCAAGAGAGAAGAATTGTTGTCAACATAAATGACTCTGGGGTGGATAGGTGTATGCAGGTGTCCCTTAATTATCTCATAACATGAAGGGAATCTAAATTGGACATTCTGATCAACAAATTAACAGAGTGATTCAAGAAGTCACTCTCTTGCTCAATGAATTGAAGAAGGCTCAAGTAGCTGCTTTTCTAGAAGCATATCTACAACCAAGAAAGGGAGTGGCATACATTTGTCCAACCACCAAATATTGCAAATATTTTCAAATTCCAAAGAAATGTGTCATGGAAAATAAGAAGATGATAATGACTCTGGAAACAGACTTGAAGACAAAATAGTTGAAGATTGTTAAAAATGAAGACATGATGAAGATATTGGGGAGATATTTAAAGAATGCTGAAACCAAATTGCCTAAAACACAAATCAATACTAATAATGACTTGGATGATGATGAGCAGAAGAAAGATGATCAAAAACCTACTGGCTCAAATCCAAATCACTCTTCTAAAGCAACTGGCAGCAAAGTAGAAGATAAGAAGAGGGTTGACAAGAAAAGGGGAAATGAAAGAAGAAGGAAGAAGAAGGAAGATGGTGAAGGCACCAAGAAAAATGTCCTACCAATTCAAATCTAACAAGCTCAAACTTCTAAGCCTCCAAACTCAAACACTCAACTACCTTTAACTCCTAAGCCAAAACTTTTGTTCAAACAAACTGCAAACTCTACTTAAAATATCAATCACCTCTAGCCAATCCACCCTAAAAAAAATCTCAAACCTACCTTCATTTAAGCCACCAATCAAAACCCATTTCAAAACTATTGGGAGAAAGCCAAAGAAGCTGCAAGTTAAAGAGAGGGCCATTTGGAATTGTTTTGATCAGACTGATTTTCTACCATTAAACTGGTGCATCACAGATGATGACTACTTTTAACAATTAGCTGAAGATATAGTCAAAGTTTGGGTTGTATCATTGAGAGAAATCAGAATCTACTATCAAGATGGTTCTTTCACTCTACTTAACAGGGGATTAATGGACACATTTTCAACCACATAAATTAAGAGGGTGATTAGCTTAATAAAAGATAAGGGCACAAGTACAAGGGCATGGAGGGTTGTGATGTGTGTGTGGTTAATAACAAGAGAAGAAAGAAGAGAAAAAAGAGAAAGTTGAAAGTGCAGAAAGGGAAAGGAAATAAACAAAAGAGATATAAATGTTTGAGCAAAGATCTAATGAACTCAAGGCAAAGGGGCTGAGCAAAATTTCTAAGGATGGATATTTTATAAATATTAAAGTTGGCAGATTCTCAAGATTCAGAGTAAATTACTTAAATATTTATTCATTGGATGATTGGTTCGAGCTTGTGGAAGCTCTAAGAGGGACATAAATCATAGAGGAACTTCAAGTACTTGAAAATCTAAAGGACCTCATTAGAAAGGAATCAGGATATGAGAAGTTTGTGTAATGATTACCTATTGAGCTCACGTAATTACTCAGTGTATAAAAGTTGTTTTTTTAAATGTATCAATTTCTATGTAATTATTTTATTTCACTGTAACTTGGGGTTAGTTTTGTTACTAGGCATGAATTTGTGATAAGCAATCTTCTCACAAATTGGGGGAGATTGTTGTGCAAGACATGTCTGTACTATAACAAGACTAAGTCTCATTGACAATCCTACGATTTAGTTGTATGATAGTCTAAATCTGTATTTGGTATTGTATTACTTGAGTCTGTAAAAATGTCAAAGATCAGACTGGAGTATTTTTCTGTAAATAGTCTCAAGCCTAAGAATAAACTCTGGAAGAAGATCAACAAGATCATGCCTCAGAGAGAAGGTGAAGAAGCTTGAAGTTGAATAAATATGTTTTAAGAAAAA
Source organism: Apium graveolens (assembly GCF_009905375.1). NCBI lineage: Eukaryota > Viridiplantae > Streptophyta > Magnoliopsida > Apiales > Apiaceae > Apium > Apium graveolens. Next base: position 102,260,418 of record NC_133655.1, on the reverse strand, counting down.
TGTTTTAAGTCAAGATATCTACAAGTCACAGATCAAGTCATATAGAGAAGTCATTCGAGAACTCCGGAATGACTAATCGAGAAGTCCAAAATGACTTATAGAAAACTCTCAAAGATATCGACAAGTCAAATGAAGATATAAATATTGGAGATATCGACAAGTGAAATTATCATTAGAGATCTCAAAGATATCTACAAGTCAAAATGTATATAGAGAACTCTGAGATATCGACAAGTCAATTCTGCATAAAGAGAACTCAGAGATATCGAAAAGTCAAAATGAAGATATGAAGATTGGAGGTATCGACTAGTCAATTTCTCATTAGAGATCTCAGAGATATCGACAAGTCAAAATGCATATAGAGATCTAAGAGATATCGATAAGTCATTTCTACATGCAGAGTTTTGGAGACCTTGACAAGCCAAGTTCACTTATAGAGAACTCAGAGACCTCGACAAGTCAAAGACACTTATAGAGAACTAAGAGATCTCGATAAGCTATTATACTTATCGAGATGTCAGTTCTCTATATAACAAACTGGAGATCTTGATATGAACCTCAAGTACAGAATGTAGACAAGTTAAAAATTTAACATTATCAATCAACAAACGATCTAATATCTTAGATTGAAAAGCTCACAAAAGCAGCTTGAAGAGTGTAAGATCAAGGGCCAAGATTAACTGACAAAGGAAGGTCACATATCTACAAGATTTGCAAGGATTCACTAAGCCGGAAATGGCAACCTTTAGAGATAACTTAAAGTAGGGTTTAGTACATCTTATTGCATGCTGTGTAAATCTGTGTTTACTAATCTATAAAGTAAACATTGGTCCTTTGTTTTAAAGTAACAAACAGATCTAAATATTATTTTACTCTCTCAAGATAGAAACTTAGTTCTTTACTTACAAAGAACCCATAAATTTATAGCAAAACATACCTAATTTTATTACAAAGTTAAGTGAGTTTTGAAAATATTGTGTTTGTTGTGTATGTTTTATTAATTCTGTTAAACACAATATCTCTACAAATTAGACTGCTTTGTTCTCCATATCCAAACAGTTTGAAAAATCTTAAAAATCAAGAAAACACATTCACCCCCTCCCTTTGTGTTGCACTCAATATCTAACACCAACATATAATATTATCATGATATCACTGCACATATATAATATAAAATTATGTTTAGTGATAATGAGAGATAATTGTATGACGAATTAACTGGTTCATGCTCAATTATAAATTCAGTAAGAGTTCCATACCATGTCCTTGATGATTGCTTAAGTAAGATAACAATTCATACCAACCTATAGTGAGCTTGTGAAGAAAAAGATATACTGAGTCCAATTGATCTGCAACTGTAAAGTCCATGAATTATTGTACACTGACTTCCTCTTTTGACTCATCAACCAGAAGTGCACTTGTTCACATTCTTCTGAAAAATATTAAAGTTTGAATGTGTAGCTAGTGCCAGATATGTCATAATATCCTCAAGTCTTTTCACTGGTGCTTTTTATTGTTCTGCTTCTAGATAATAACCTAGCATCCAGTTTGGCCTTGTCCCTCGTAACAATGCCATTTTTATCCAGTTTCACTTCTGGTTATCCTTGTACCAATCACAAAAATGTCATTTGGTTTGGATGTCAACTTCTCTACAATCTGATTTCTAACTGATTGAGTTCATCTTGCTTTGCAATCACTCAATCTGGATCTATCAGAGCTCCTGTAACTTTCTTAGTTTCTTTTTCAGATAGAAAACTAGAAAAATAATTATCCATGCTCAGTAGTCGTGCTAGTCATTAAACCACCATTTGGATCACTTAAGAACTAGACTCTGGGAATGATCTTGACATCAAACTCTTTATCTCAGCAGATATGTTCTTGTTGTGTCCTCTTGATTTATAATGTGGTGTTGAGTCTGACTAATTGATCCTTTTTTTGCTCCCCCTAAGCTGTTGCTGGGATTTCCTGAAAATCCATATCCTTTCCGAGTGGCTTCATTGAAGTACTGAGTTGTGTAGTTACACTATCATTCCACTGCTTGGATATGAATCATCATTGCCATTATTTTCACCTCTAACAGCTTGGAGCATGATGTTGTTGAACTATGCACTTAGACTTTCTATCAACTTCTGTTAATTAGCCACAAACGCCATGTAGGTTATAGACTCCACTGAGTAGCCATGGAAAATATCTTCACTAGCCTTAGCTACAAATTCCAAGATATTCAAACAAATGAAATTGTTTCATTGGTTGCTTCTGCAGAATATACTCTTCCAAACACTTAAAAGTTATTCAGTGTTTGCTTCAGTTGGCCATTAACTCATTAGCGGTCTTTATGTATACATCATGATCAATGTCTGATCTTACTTGTAGCAAACTATATTGACTACTTCAGCCCTTTGGTATTTAGAAAGTCTTGATTGCTTGACATTTTCCTTATTGCTTATATCAAATTTCGGTTCTTCCCTTGTACCACTCCATTTTGACACGGAGTTCCTGGAGCTGAATCATTGTCTCAATATATCCTTGTTATTACAGATATTAATCAGAACCCATTCTTGAATTCAGTCCCATTATCTGACCATAAAATATTTTTAGTTACAATTACTTCCATATTGATCTTCTTTGATGTAATCAATCATCATTGGTGATGTCTTGTCTTGAGAACGCATGAACAACAACTTTGAATTAAGAGTAGTCATCCACCATTACTAAAGTATTTCTTTACTTTGATGTAGACATGATATTGACTGGTCCGTAGAGATTCAATCGTATCATTTGATGTGGCTCAGTAATGTTAACCATATCTTTACTTCTGTGTGATGTTGTCTTTGACATCTTTTTTTGACATGACTCACATATTTCATCCTTCTGAATTCTAGATAAAGCAGTCATCTCACTAATTCATTTTCACAAAAGAAGTCTTTGTGTTGGTGTTCAAGGGTAAGAACTTCTAATGCCATTGCTAAACTCTTGTCTGGTGAAGCTTTACAGTAAAAATCATTGACTTCACCTTTGCCTGAGATTCCAGGCCAGCTACTAGCATATCCTTTCCTAACTCTAAGATGAGTAAGCTTCTCAACCTTTCTGCTTGAGATGAAATATTACTTGTTTTGAATTGACATATTGTCCTTTAATGAAGAAATGTCTGATAAGAAGTTGTGTGTTCTGATTCTCCAGCAAGAAAGATGCTTCCATTTGTTATCAGTGATATTAATAATTAGTTGTTATCAGTGATATCAATTGTTGAACTCACGATGACATTTCTTTTTCTGCATAGCTTTTTCCCGTAATGAATAATTTTGCTGTCATTTCCAAAGATTATTAACGGAATAGCTTTCTCAATCTCACATTTGATTTTGAGGCTCTTTCTTCGATCATCTGTCTTGAGTAACAATTACCAAGAACACATATAAATCGATTAACCTGTTATGTCTTGCACTCATAATTGGATTAAAAGTTTTTGGGTAATTAAAAGTTTTTGGTACCCAACTTATTTGTTTGGGTCCAGATGGATTAGAGATTTTACTTTAAACAGAGATATAAACAGCTTCAACCTTAACATGCTTATTCTTATCTTTGACATACCATTTTCTTCAATTTAATACCCTTGACAAATTTGTCTCTAGGCTTGGAGAGAAATGATTCCAACCTTACATTAGGAGGACTAGCAATCTTTGCCCTATTTTAATTCTTAAACATGTTTTTTCTATAATTAATGCAAGTACTAAGAGATGCATTCATGTCATTGAAATTAGGAAGCATTGAATTAAGAATACATGGAATTCACTTAAAAACATTACACATAAGAATTAAGCAAGACATGCATGATATGAAATAAAAGGAATTAACAAATAAATCACTAATCCTATCTAGTCCAATCCTATTATTGTATCTCATCTTACGGTCCTATCCAACTTATAAACTTTATACCTTAACAAAAAATTCAGATAAAATGAACAAATAGCATTGTAATATGATACATAAAATAGGCTTAAACAAAGGTCTTATATGCTGGAAAACTTATATCTCACTAAAGCAATAAATAATGTTCAACAAATATTCAAAAAATTATTTAAGATCATCTTAAGCATCATGCACAAGTTAAACATCATTCCTAGTTACCAAAAAAATATTATAGTAAACTAGTTCAGTATTATTTATGTGTGATGTTATCATGCTTGCGCGTATGTTAAATATTTAAACACTAAGATCTTAACATGCATTAAATATTGAAAACAAAATATTATAGTGGTTCAAGAAATTGAAACCTGAGATATGTGAGGTAAATCATCTTTAGAAATTGCTATGAAAACAAGATAATCATGATCTTCCTTCTCATCATCTGATTCATCCCAACTTTTTCTTTAAGCAAAATAAGTTTTGTCTGGATGTTTCCTTAAAAAAATATCCCACCTTTGTCTCGGCTCATTAAATAGGTCAACATTCATCCTTATTTGTCAAATTTTTTGTTCTGTTATAGCAAACCCCTGATAGTTACTTGTCACATATTTCTTGTCATAACTATAGCAATCAAATCTTGTACATGTCATCATCTTAGTCTTGTAACCACCTTTAGAGCTGAATCCTGAAGAATCTCTTTTTGGAAGTAGATAGGCCTGATCCTTGGATATATCTTATGTATTCCTTTTGAATCTGATACGACTAAACTTCCCTGATATGTGAAACACTGCCATGTAGTCCAGTCCTTCAAGTATTCTTAAAGTGTACAAATCACTTTTATCTACCCGAGCTTCGTCTGATTCAACTAACATTAACTCTTCTAATCTGTCTTGAGGTACCAACATTTATTGTAATATCCGAGATATATCGTGTAATTATGTTGTTAATAAATGATTAATATATGTGTTTAGTATCCATTATGTGAACTAATTGTTAAGTGTTATCTGTGTTTGGATTTTTAAAAATAATATTAATTGAGTATTTTAATTTTTATATGTCCAAAATAAAATATAGATAATTGTCATATCTTCCTAATTATTTTTATGCTGATTTATGGATTTATAAGGATTATATGAAATTTATAAAATCTTTTTCTGAGTATTTAAAATCTATTTTATAAAAACGGGAACCAAACGACGTCATCCATTGTTACGCTTTTGGAACCCGAAACTCTTCCTAGAATCCTTCCTAACCCAATTGTAATATTCCGAGCATATTCCATGTTTCGACTTTTTCGATCCGGCGTACGGTTTGTCCTACGCGGGTCCCGGCGCAACATTTTCGATACAATATTTGTTTCGGTAAATCAATAAAACCCGTATTTTCGATAAACGGGAGCTTTTTATTAAACTATCCAAATTATCACCTCGTAATACGTGTAACCAGGCGCTGAGACCAAGACCGCAGTACAAATTGTACTGGTTGGATAATTATCCCGAAAACCGATACCGTTTGGATCAGTTTTTATAAATAAACGTACCGTTTTATATCCGGAATGATCCAACGGGATACTAATTTTTCGTAATTATAAATAGCCTTTTCCCGTATTTTATTTCGTATCAAAATCATTTGCAGATAGTAATTATAAAATTTTCCAGAGAAAAACCCTAATTACATAAACTGTTCTAAGAATCAAACCGCAAAACGAAGGCGTTACCGATCTCTGTTTTCAAAGCTTGAGTACTCAATCCAAAGGTTTTGAAGTGTTCTACCAGATTCTGAGCTTCGTTTTACTGCAGAAATCAAGGGTATTTTTCTATATTTTTATTTATTTTCGAATTAATTTTATTAAAAATATGAATTTTTGTTCGGATGATTGTTTATTTGATTTGATGATTGCATGTTGTAGAGCTTGTTTTCCTGATGATTTTGATATATTATACGTCTGATTTGGAGTTCAATAACATGTTCAAATTTGAGTTTGATTTTCGAATTTTAAAATTAGGGTTTATAACCCGTATGAATGTTCATAATTGAAATTTGGGGGTTTCTTATTTTGGAATAGATAGATGTTGTGGTATAGTGGGTTGTGTTCTCTGTGAAATTTTCAATCCAGTCGTATAAGTTTCATGAATCAACGAGGTCTGTAGAGAAAGAGTTGTGTTTTGAATATTTTCGAAGTTCGCCGGAAACTGGCAAACTTCCCGGCCATTTTCCGGCCAACTCAGGGATTGTTAGGTTGTTTTGATTGCATGGTTGTGTTCCTGGTAATTTGTAGATGTGATCTGGAGCTTGTGGTAAGGTGAGGAGTCCGGAATCGTGTTCTCCGGCCACCCGTGCATTTTCCGGCGATGGGGGTGTAAAATTGCAGTTTGATACCTGAACTTTTAGGAACGATGCAGTTTGGTCCCTGAAGTTTCCAGAATTTGTAAATATAGGATTTCTGTTTACAAATTATTTAAAAATCATATTTCCTATTTATTTTTATTATAAAAATTCGTTTTTAATTTCTGAAAATTCCAAAAATTATTATTTTAATTCCGAAAATTATTTTTAATTCAAAAATAAATCTGAATTAATTAGTTAATTAATTTCAGTTAATTTTTAATTGATTAATTGGTCAATTAATTCAAAAATTAATTGATTAATTGATTTAATTAATTATTAATTGATTTTAATTAATTATTTAATTAGATTTAATTATTTAAAAATGATTTAAAAATTCTGAAAAATAGTTTCGAGCTTTAAAATAGTATTCTAAATTATTTCCAAGGCTCGATAATTATTATAAAATTGTTTCGGAGCCAGAATTGGCCAACCGAAATCTGTTTATTACCCCCAAATTGATCCAACGACCCGTTTTAATTCCGAAAAATATTTTAAAAATCATTTTAAATACCTGAAAGCCTGTTTATGACCCGAGACTTATTTATAAATGATATATCATTGATTATGCGACGTATTATGTGTTATATGTGACTTGTTGGTTGACTGTCGGTCTGTATATTCGATATTTACTTGATCATTGCATAATTTTCAATCAGTTAATCGGATTTGGGTAAAACGAAGGGTAGATAGAAGTATGTGTTGAATAGAATCATATGAGTTGAATATTGATAGATTCTTATGATATGTGAGCAGAAGAGGCAAGACGTAGGAAAGGGAAACAGATAGTTGAGGAGTAAGGCGGTTGAGATTGGAAGCCAGTACAGTATAGTAAGCTAATACCAGGCAAGTGTTCTGAACTTTCTCGAGATATTGTAGTACTTGGTAGTCCTGTTGATATTGCAAGTGCTTTGAAGCACTGAAACCCAAACCCTGATTCTAGTTATTGTTCTTGAGCCGTAAACCCTATTCTTTCTAAGCCATTGATTATTGCATACCCAAAGACAAACCTCAAGTATACGATACTACTCCACAAATACATACAAACTAAATACCGAACACTGAATCGAATTACCCACACACTCAAACCATTGTATCCTATGCTTTGAAAGGCAAAATCCTTGAAACCTTGAAACACTGATTCTTTTGTTATCTAATTCTTTCATTACCCAACAGCTAAGCTTTGAAAATGCCATATTGATCCTCATGAACTCTGAAACCATTTCATTATGAAACATCCAATGTTGTTAATGAATCTGTGTATTGTTTATTGTTGCTTATTCTTCTATTATGCTAGAATTGGATTGTTTTTTTATAAAATTGTGGACCAGATTCGTGGTCAGACCATATAATGGTCAAGTTAGGCCAATGTGTGCCTTGGATCCAGTAGGTAGAGCAATGCTGTGTGCTTTGCTCGGGGTTAGTGCGTGACTGATCAGCAGCCTAACCTTGGTTTTTAAAATAAAAGTATAATATCCAATTCTAAATCATAATTCATTGTTCACTTGATATCATAACCATATTTACCTGATGATCATTATTATCAGTTTTGTCATTATGACTTGCTGAGCTAGTTAGCTCATTTGTGCGATTTTGTTTATATTCTTTCCAGTTGAAAAGGAACAAGTTGATAGCGAGGATCCCCAGTCCAGCGCGAGAGCTAGGGGTTCAGGTTGATCGAGTTAAGCTAGCAGGCTTCTTTTGGAATAATTTAAGTTTGTAAAAGTTTGTAATAATGTTTAATACTCAGTTTGAGTTTGAATGGTTGGGGTTTGAACGGTTTGTAATAAGTAGATGTGTTTGGCTTGTGTGCATACTTTAACCTGTTGCGATCCATGGTAGTTGGTAAGTAAGGTCACTGCATATTATTATTATCTTTATTATTGTTATAAGCAGGTTATAATTAAGGTGTGTGTGTGGACCCCAAACTTCTGACCCGGGTTTGGAGGGCGCCACAGGTTTGGTATCAGAGCTATAGGTTATAAGTCACTGACACAAGCCTAGGTTGACGGGAATGGCTAGAGGGTTAGGATTAGAAGTAAGGAATAGAAAGATAGAACGTCGAGAGGTTGAGTGCTTCGGTATAACCGGTATTAGTATAATTCGCGTCGTGGTTCGAGATTCTTATATTGTGATATGATTTCAGATAGCAGCGATGGCCGACTCTTTTGTTTCCGTATCAGCTGATCACTCAGAGCCTTCAGTTGGAGTGCCATCTTCGGATCCACGTCCTGTTGTTCCACCAGTATTGGCTATACTACCTCCACCTGTGTTGCAGCCCGTACCACTGCAGGCTATTCCACCTCCAGGCATGAGGCCACCTGTCAGAGGACCCCCACCTGCTGATTCAGGCTTTACTAGTCATTCAGTTATAGGAGTACCTTTCCAGTTCTCTTCCTATCCTATCCCATATCATCAGTTTGAGGCTTGCCTTATGGAGCAGCGATTCCTACAGGGTCAGATCTAGGAGTTATTGCATATCATGCGTACCAGAGAGGTTGGGAGTGGTGAGAGGCGACTTAGAGAGAGGCTCCAGACGTTTCGTAGAGCAGCTGCTGTGAGGATTGTTGAGGCTACACATGAGGACATCACTCCTGATTTCCTAGTAGAGTGGACTAAGTGGGTTCTAGAGGAGCTTGAGGAGATTGGAGGTCCAGACTTGCCATGAGCCAGAGATTCAGAGATGGAGATGCTGAGCAGTGTTATTATGGTCGTGTAGTATGTACAGTAGTGTGTAGTGTATATCAGTAGACTTTTGAGTTTTATTTATAGACTAGCTATGCTGACTAGTGAGTAGGTTGTTGTGCCCTTTTGCTTTTTGCTTTCGAAGCGTCTTTACGCTTGTACTACCCTAAACTTTTGATCTATATATATCAGTACCTTTTTCTTTTCCAGCACTGTCATTTACTTTATTACACTTGTTTTACTTTACCTTATTTATTGCACCAGCTATACCCTGTGATACCATGTACCCTGTTTTCCGTAACTGTTTATATTCTGTAAAGAAGCATGCAATTTACTTAGTTACAACTATTTTCAAAAAGAGATATTTCTATTTTACAAAACTGTTCTTTTATGCAAAAGATTTGATTCAAAAGCTAAATAAGTTGTTTGATTCTTTACAGAAAAATGCCTCCTAGAAGAAATACCCGCACCAACACCCAGAATGAAGAAACCAACAACAATAACAACCAAGATGATACAAATCCAAATGTGAACCCAGGACCCATAGACCCAGCAATAGCCCAGATTCTCCAAATCTTGGCCCAACAAACAGTTCACCTGGCACAACAACAACAAAGGCAGACCAATCCCCAGGTAACTTTCAAAACTTTTCAGGCAGTAAACCCTCCAGAATTCAAGGGTTCCTTAGAGCCGATTGAAGCAAATGTTTGGTTAAAGGAAATAGAAAAGGCATTTGCCTTAGTAAGAGTGAAGGAGGAACAGAAGGTTGAGTTTGCGAGTTACTATCTGAAGAATGAGGCCACCTATTGGTGGGAAATGGTGAAGATATTGGAAGGTACAGATGTTATTACTTGGGAGAAGTTTAAGGAATTGTTTTTAGAAAAGTATTTTCCCCAGTTTGTTCAGGATCAGATGGAGCTGAAGTTTTTAGAATTAAAGTAAAGGAACATGTCGGTGGCAGATTATGAAAGTAAGTTTGAGGAATCGTCAAGGTATGTGCCGTCATATGTGGATACTGACAGGAAGAAAGCTAAGAGATTCCAGCAAGGCTTGAAGCCATGGATCAGAGGAAAGGTAGCTATTTTTGAGTTGGAGACCTATCCAGGAGTGGTACAGAAGGCCATGATCGCGGAGACAGAGAGTGAGATTTTCCAGAAGGAAAAGGAAAGCAAGAAAAGGAAATTTGAAGGGTATGAGGGCCAGTCACAACCAGGGAAGTTTCCAAATTTTAAGAAGGGCGAGTTTCAGCCAGGGAGGAATTTTAATTTCACGAGACAAAATGCAAACGACGGAGGCCAGGGCAACCGTCCAGTTAATGCGAATCAGCCGAATCAGTTGAGAATAACTTTTCCAGATTGTCAAGTATGTGGGAAGAAGCATGGGGGAGTCTGTAATAAGTTAAATGTGGTATATTTCAAGTGCAACCAGAAAGGGCACTATTCGAGAAGTTCCGAAATCAGCCAGCAAGAGAGTCAGTAAATAAGGATCAGCCTATCCGGAATCCAGCAGTGAAGGTTCCAGCCATTGGATTTACGTGCTTCAAATGTGGAAAGCCAGGACATATGGCCAGGGATTGCAAGACACCAGCCCCAGTCAGTAATGCATTGAGGATTATGGGATCTACCCCAGCAGTGAATGAGACCCCAAGGGCTAGAGATTTTGACATGTCTGTGAAGGATGCTATCCAAGATACGGATGTCGTGGCAGGTACGCTTAATTTGAATTCTTTATGTGCCAAAGTGTTAATAGATTCGGGAGCAACTCGATCGTTTGTTTCACAAGATTTTGTTAGTAAGTTAAATTGTCCAGTTGAGTATTTACATGAAATAATGACTGTGGAATTAGCAAATCAAGAACGTATATCTGTTAACCAAGTTTGTGGGAATTATAAGATTGAGATCTCTGGTAGTAAGTTTTGTGTAGATTTGATACCATTTAAGTTAGGGGAGTTTGATGCTATATTAGGGATGGATTGGTTATCTAAGCACGATGCCCAGATAGATTGTCAAAATAAGAAGGTAATAGTAAAGACGCCAGACGAAAGAATAGTAACGTTCAAGGGCCAGAAGCAAGTAAAGAAGTTCTTAACAATGATTCAAGCCAAGAAGTTATTACGGCAAGGATGCGAGCATTTCGTAGCATATGTGATCGACAGAAGTCAGGAGCCAGCAAAACTTGAAGATATTCCAGTAGTGAATGAATTTCCAGACGTGTTTCCCGATGAGTTACTAGGACTTCCTCCAGATAGAGAAATTAAATTTGCAATCGACTTAGCACCTGGAACAGAACCAGTATCCAAGGCCCCGTACAGAATGGCGCCTGTTGAGATGAAAGAACTAGCGAAGCAATTGCAGGAGTTGTTAGAGAAAGGAGTAATCAGACCCAGCGTATCCCCGTGGGGAGCCCCGGTATTATTTTTCAAGAAGAAAGATGGAAGCATGAGACTGTGCATCGACTATAGAGAATTCAATAAGCTTACAATCAAGAACAAGTATCGGTTACCTAGGATTGACGATTTGTTTGACCAACTGAAGGGAGCCAAGTACTTCTCCAAAATTGATTTAAGATCAGGATATCATCAACTGAAGATCAAGCCAGAAGATATACCAAAGACAGCTTTCAGAACAAGGTATGGACATTATGAATTTCTAGTAATGTCTTTTGGATTGACTAATGCCCCGGCAGCGTTTATGAATTTAATGAATAGAATTTTCAAGGAGTATTTGGACAAGTTCGTTATTGTGTTTGTAGACGATATTTTAATTTATTCAAAGACGGAAGAGGATCATGCGGAACATTTAAGGACAGCTTTGGAGATTTTAAGGAAAAAGAAGTTATATGCTAAATTCTCGAAGTGTGAGTTTTGGTTATAGGAGGTTCAGTTCTTAGGACACATAGTCAGTAACGAAGGGATCAAAGTGGACCCGACAAAGATCGAGGCAATTACGAATTGGGAGAGACCGAGAACACCCACCGAGGTAAGAAGTTTCTTGGGATTGGCGGGATATTATCGTCGATTCATCCAGAATTTCTCAAGGATTGCAATACCACTGACAAAGCTTACACGCAAGAATGAAAAGTTTATATGGAATGACAAGTGCGAAGGAAGTTTTCAGGAATTAAAGCGAAGATTAATCACGGCACCTGTTTTGTCACTCCCAGACGATCAAGGGGATTTCATAATTTATAGCGATGCTTCTCACAAAAGACTAGGATGTGTTTTAATGCAGCATGAAAAGGTGATTGCGTATGCGTCCAGGCAATTGAAGCCACACGAACAAAAGTATCCTACTCATGATTTGGAGCTAGCAGCCATAGTTTTCGCTTTGAAGATTTGGAGACATTATCTGAATGAAGAAAAGTGCAAGATTTTCACGGATCACAAAAGCTTAAAGTACATATTCACACAGAAGGAACTTAATATGAGGCAAAGGAGATGGTTAGAATTGATCAAGGATTACGACTGCTCGATTAATTATCATCCCGGTAAAGCGAGCGTTGTAGCAGACGCATTAAGTCGGAAGGAAAGGTTAAATGAGTTATCAGTACCTGAAGAGATATATAAGGAATTTCAGAAATTGGAATTGGAGATTAGAGTTTGCAAGCCTGAGGAAGCGAAAGTGTACAGTATGACTTTCCAACCAGAGTTATTGGAGAAAATAAAGAAATGTCAGGAAGATGTAATGGATCAAGATATAAATCGTTTGGTAGTGAAGAATTATGCACGCAAAAGGATGATCAAGGTATTCTGAGGTTTTCATCTAGAATTTGGATTCCACCGGTGACAGAGTTAAAGAATGAAATTTTACAAGAGGCACATAGTTCAACATATTCCATCCATCCAGGGAGTACCAAAATGTACAGGGATTTAAAGGAAAATTATTGGTGGCCAGATATGAAGAGGGAAATTGTGGAATGGGTTAGTAAATGTTATACCTGTCAAAGAGTTAAAGCAGAGCATCAGAGACCAAGCGGATTGCTACAGCCATTGGAGATTTCAGAGTGGAAGTGGGAACATATTGCCATGGATTTTATAGTTGGATTACCAAGGACAAGGGCTAATCATGATGCCATTTGGGTTATAGTGGATAGACTTACCAAGTCAGCTCATTTTCTGCCTATAAATGAAAGATTTTCGCTCGACAAGTTAGTCCATATGTACCTGAAGGAAATCGTAGTTCGTCATGGAATTCCAGTGTCTATTGTATCTGATCGAGATCCAAGGTTTAATTCAAGATTTTGGAAGAGTTTTCAAGAATGTTTGGGAACGAGATTGAATATGAGTACGGCCCATCACCCCTAGACGGATGGCCAAAGTGAAAGGACGATCCAGACAATCGAGGACATGTTACGTGTTTATGCAATTGATTTCAAAGGAATTTGGGATGAGCATTTACCTCTGGTAGAGTTTGCTTATAACAACAGTTATCACGCCAGCATTGGAATGCCACCCTATGAAGCCCTTCATAGACGCAAATATAGATCTCCAGTATATTGGGACGAAGTAGGAGAACGCAAAATACTTGGACCTGCATTGGTGCAGCAAACAAAGGAAGTTATTGAAGTAATTCAGAAAAGATTGATAGCAGCACAAGACCGTCAAAGGAAATATGCAGACCAGTCAAGGAAGGACATGGAATTTGAAGAAGGAAGCTTGGTATTACTGAAAGTATCACCATGGAAAGGACTAACGAGGTTTGGAAAGAAAGGGAAGCTAAGCCCAAGATATGTCGGACCTTTTGAAATCCTAAAGCGCGTGGGCAAAGTAGCTTACGAGTTGGTGTTACCACCGCACATGGAGCACATTCACAATGTTTTTCACGTATCGATGCTCAAGAAATATAATCCAGACTCCAGGCATGTAATAGAATATGAGCCAATAGAGCTTCAGGCAGACTTGTCATATATAGAGAGTCCGATAGAAATTCTAGAGGAAAGAGAGAAAGTATTGAGGAATAAAGTGGTAAAGTTAGTAAGAGTATTGTGGAGAAACCCAAAGGTTGAAGAGTCAACCTGGGAGTTAGAAAGTGATATGAGATAAAAGTATCCTCATTTGTTTTCTTAGGAGATTCTGAGGACAGAATCCTTTTAAGGGGGGAAGGATGTAATATCCGAGATATATCGTGTAATTATGTTGTTAATAAATGATTAATATATGTGTTTAGTATCCATTATGTGAACTAATTGTTAAGTGTTATCTGTGTTTGGATTTTTAAAAATAATATTAATTGAGTATTTTAATTTTTATATGTCCAAAATAAAATATAGATAATTGTCATATCTTCCTAATTATTTTTATGTTGATTTATGGAATTTTAAGGATCATATGAAATTTATAAAATCTTTTTCTGAGTATTTAAAATCTATTTTATAAAAACGGGAACCAACCGATGTCATCCGTTGTTACGCTTTTGGAACCCGAAACTCTTCCGAGAACTCCTTCCTAACCTAATTGTAATATTCCGAGCATATTCCATATTTCGACTTTTTTGATCTGGCATACGGTTTGTCCTGCGCGGGTCCCGGCGCAACATTTTCGATACAATATTCGTTTCGGTAAATCAATAAAACCCGTATTTTCGATAAACGGGAGCTTTTTATTAAACTATCCCAATTATCACCTTGTAATACGTGTAACCAGGCGCTGAGACCAAGACCGCAGTACAAATTGTACTGGTTTGGATAATTATCCCGAAAACCGATACCGTTTGGATCAGTTTTTATAAATAAACGTACCGTTTTATATCCGGAATGATCCAACGGGATACTAATTTTCCGTAATTATAAATAGCCTTTTCCCGTATTTTATTTCGTATCAAAATCATTTGCAGATAGTAATTATAAAATTTTCTAGAGAAAAACCCTAATTACATAAACTGATTCTAAGAATCAAACCGCAAAACGAAGGCGTTACCGATCTCTGTTTTCAAAGCTTGAGTACTCAATCCAAAGGTTTTGAAGTGTTCTACCAGATTCTGAGCTTCGTTTTACTGCAGAAATCGAGGGTATTTTTTTATATTTTTATTTATTTTCGAATTAATTTTATTAAAAATATGAATTTTTGTTCGAATGATTGTTTGTATGATTTGATGATTGCATGTTGTAGAGCTTGTTTTCCTGATGATTTTGATATATTATACGTCTGATTTGGAGTTCAATAACATGTTCAAATTTGAGTTTGATTTTCGAATTTTAAAATTAGGGTTTATAACCCGTATGAATGTTCTTAATTGAAACTTGTGGGTTTCTTATTTTAGAATAGATAGATGTTGTGGTATAGTGGGTTGTGTTCTCTGTGAAATTTGCAATCCAGTCGTATAAGTTTCATGAATCAACGAGGTCTGTAGAGAAGGGAGTTGTGTTTTGAATATTTTCGAAGTTCGCCGGAAACTGGCAAACTTCCCGGCCATTTTCCGGCCAACTCAGGGATTGTTAGGTTGTTTTGATTGCATGGTTGTGTTCCTGGTAATTTGTAGATGTGATCTGGAGCTTGTGGTAAGGTGAGGAGGCCGGAATCGTGTTCTCCGGCCACCCCTGCATTTTCCGGCGATGAGGGTGTAAAATTGAAGTTTGATACCTGAACTTTTGGGGATGATGCAGTTTGGTCCCTGAAGTTTCCAGAATTTGCAAATTTAGGATTCCTGTTTACAAATTATTTAAAAATCATATTTCCTTTTATTTTTATTATAAAAATTCATTTTTAATTTCTGAAAATTCCAAAAATTATTATTTTAATTCCGAAAATTATTTTTAATTCAAAAATAAATCTGAATTAATGAGTTAATTAATTTCAGTTAATTTTTAATTGATTAATTGGTCAATTAATTCGAAAATTAATTGATTGATTGATTTAATTATTAATTGATTTTAATTAATTATTTAATTAGATTTAATTATTTTAAAATGATTTAAAAATTCCGAAAAATAGTTTCGAGCTTTAAAATATTATTCTAAATTATTTCCAAGGCTCAATAATTATTATAAAATTGTTTTGGAGCCAGAATTGGCCAACCGAACTCTGTTTATTACCCCGAAATTGATCCAATGACCCGTTTTAATTTCGAAAAATGTTTTAAAATTATTTTAAATATCTGAAAGCCTGTTTATGACCCGAGACTTATTTATAAATGATATATCATTGATTATGTGACGTATTATGTGTTATATGTGACTTGTTGGTTGACTGTCGGTCTGTATATTCGATATTTAATTGATCATTGCATAACTTTCAATCCGTTAATCGGATTTGGGTAAAACGAAGGGTAGATAGAAGTATGTGTTGAATAGAATCATATGAGTTGAATATTGATAGATTCTTATGATATGTGAGCAGAAGAGGCAAGACGTAGGAAAGGGAAACAGATAGTTGAGGAGTAAGGCGGTTGAGATTGGAAGCCAGTACAGTATAGTAAGCTAATAACAGGCAAGTGTTCTGAACTTTCTCGAGATATTGTAGTACTTGGTAGTCCTGTTGATATTGCAAGTGCTTTGAAGCACTGAAACCCAAACCCTGATTCTAGTTATTGTTCTTGAGCCGTAAACCCTATTCTTTCTAAGCCATTGATTATTGCATACCCAAAGACGAACCTCAAGTATACGATACTACTCCACAAATACATACAAACTAAATACCGAACACTGAATCGAATTATCCACACACTCAAACCATTGTATCCTATGCTTTGAAAGGCAAAATCCTTGAAACCTTGAAATACTGATTCCTTTGTTATCCAATTCTTTCATTACCCAACAGCTAAGCTTTTAAAATGCCATATTGATCCTCATGAACTCTGAAACCATTTCATTATGAAACATCCAATGTTGTTAATGAATATGTGTATTGTTTATTGTTGCTTATTCTGTTATTATGCTAGAATTGGATTGTTTTTTTATAAAAATTTTGGACCAGATTCATGGTCAGACCATATAATGGTCAAGTTAGGCCAATGTGTGCCTTGGATCCAGTAGTTAGAGCAATGTTGTGTGCTTTGCTCGGGGTTAGTGCGTGACTGATCAGCAGCCTAACCTTGGTTTTTAAAATAAAAGTATAATATCCAGTTCTAAATCATAATTCATTATTCACTTGATATCATAACCATATTTACCTGATGATCATTATTCTCAGTTTTGTCATTGTGACTTGTTGAGCTAGTTAGCTCATTTGTGCGATGTTGTTTATATTCTTTCCAGTTAAAAAGGAACAAGTTGGTAGCGAGGATCCCCAGTCCAGCGCGAGAGCTAGGGGTTCAGGTTGATCGAGTTAAGCTAGCAGGCTTCTTTTGGAATAATTTAAGTTTGTAAAAGTTTGTAATAATGTTTAATACTCAGTTTGAGTTTGAATGGTTGGCATTTGAACGGTTTGTAATAAGTAGATGTGTTTGGCTTGTGTACATACTTTAACCTGTTGCGATCCATGGTAGTTGGTAAGTAAGGTCACTGCATATTATTATTATCTTTATTATTGTTATAAGCAGGTTATAATTAAGGTGTGTGTGTGGACCCCAAACTTCTGACCCAGGTTTGGAGGGCGCCATATTTATGTCCACACTATGCTTTCTAACCTTTTCATTTTCTTTATGTATGATCTTTTTGATTCTCGGATAAATATAGCATTGGTACAAACCACTATGTACTGTATAATGTGGAATCAGTAGAGTTGTCTTAAAATCTTATAGAAAAATTGTATCCATAGAAATTTCAATCATTTTCGGCATCTGAAAATCCAGTGGTATCCTATGGAGTAAGTCTTTGAGGAAGTTCCACAATTTTCTTCAGTAGGTCTTGAAATCAGCTTCATTGGAATAAGAAAACCATTATCTTCAATTTCCGTGTTCAGAAATTTTCTCTCTGAATAGCACACGGTCTTCGTTTTCTTCAAAAGATTAAAATCATCTTTAACGCTCGGATGAACATTGAGTCTACCGCTCCTAGGAATCTTTGGCTTGAAATATTTTAAACTCCAAAAATTTTGAAATTTTTTAGAACTAGAAATATTTCGAGAATAGGTCCAAATTATTTTAAATACAAAATCTCAAGAGTTGATAATTTTTGAAATTTAAAAAAAATTGAAAATATTAGAACTTGATTGTTTGGGCTGACACATCGAAATCGATCTATATATCAATCAATAGGATCTGAAACCAATGGTTAAGTCTTGAAGTAATGTAGAAGGGGGGTTGAATACGATACTCCCTAAATTAAAAAAAATCAAATCTTTTGAGGATAAATAATTTAGTGTTCGGTTAGTGGTTCTGTGTTCTTGACTGAATAGTGTTTATGACATTGAAATAAAGAACACAGGATATTCGTGGAAATATATATTCATATATAAATCTTCGAGGGATTGCTACACTCGAATCAATAAATTAACGCTACAATCCAAGAACACAAATGTTCTTGCTTCTACAAAAATCAACAAATTAAATCCTATAAAAAATTGACAATTATTTGTCCCAGGATTTTATTAGTGGATAACAATTATAATACCCCTTATGAATATACAAGATTTAAACTGGGAATTATAATATTTCTTAGGTAAGAAGTTTAACGGATATACAATGTGCTTGAACTTCTCTGCCTTTTTATTTATTATTTAACTAGATCTCGTGATAGAGATGATGAACAGAACAAAACCAAGTTCATTGTTTTCTTCTGCTTCAAGTGTAGTCTTTATATAAATTTGAATTACATGGCCAAATGTTAACCAAGTAAAACAATTTATGGAATCAATAAATGTTGCATGCCAGAGAAGTGGTGCTTAAGGTGCTTTGTACTTGTTGCTTTCAAGAAATCCAAGCTAGTGGCGCCTACTAGTGTTCGCCATGGAGAGGTGGCGCCTAGAGTGGCTCCTTGTCTTAGATTCTGGAGCAAGTGGTTCTTCTAGGTGACCAAGGAGAGAAGTGGCGCCTAGAGGGGCTTTTGCCTTAGTTTTTTGAGCTCCAATATTCAAGTGGCGCCTCCTAGAAGTCAAGGGGAGTGGTATGGTGCCTATAGTTTGCACACAGGTTCCTTTACTTAGTTTCTGGAGAGCTGGTGGCGCCTACTAGGGAACAAGGAAGAAGGTAGTGGTGCCTAGAGTGAACAAAGTGCACTTTTGACTTAGTTTTTGATCTCATTTCTTCCATTTTGCTCCTACTAGTACAAAACCACTTCTAGTACTTAGGTATTAAGCCATACTATAAGGTAGTGGCTCATACTAGGTAAGAAAGTAGCCTTTGGTGACTCCTACTACAAGGTAGTAGACACTTTTACTTAGTTTCTATAGAGCCTTTTAACCCGTTAGTTATACATCCTGCACACCTCTTCTCATACTTTAAAAGAATAGATGTTCAATATAATTATGTTCTTTAACTTAACAATTCTTATACTGATAATATGCAGATTCCTTTCATGAGTTATTGATGTCTAGTGCAATTGGTTTTCTTCACAGACGATTAACTGTGATTCAGGTCTTTGTATTATAGCATTAATTATATTTTTAAACTTGCAGCAATTTTATCGCTTCGAACGTTGACTGTCAATAAATAAATGTAATTTTACCGGAATTTTTTCTGGTACTCGGACAACGTCTTTATTGCTATTACAATCTTGAATACTTCATTCATTGTTTTTCACCGACGATTGAACATATAAATAAACTCCTTTCAGTGAGTATAACTTCAAAACTGCAACTGTTTTCTTCAACCTTTGTCTATATCTTATCTTCAATTCTTTAAATTTCTATGCTTCAAATACTGTCTATCTTAAATCAATACTAATACACAGAAATCTTATGATAACACTTTATCCGGAATCTTCAACACCTCTGAAAACCCGAAAGTCTTCAAACCTTATTCTTCACTAAGGCATGAACATGCTAATGAACTTATTTCAGTGACCTATAAATAGACTTCAAATCTTCTTTTAATATTTTGATTCTTTGTATTTACCTTATATTCATTTCTTCCTGAGTTCTTATCTAGACGTAATATTATTTAACTATACTATTCTTGTGTTGAGTTATCACGTCTATTGTTCATACAACTTCGCAATCTCACCAACAATCCTTATGTGGTAACTGAAAATAAATCCATAGAAGGGTCAAATGGTCTCAGCTTTGATGGTTACAAATGAAAGAAGATGGGACATGGACTTGATACATTATATTTTTAAAGATTGGGATGTCAACTTAAGTAGAGAAACACCTTTGTTCGGTAATGCTTCTGATAATTGGTACTGGAGAAAAGAGACGTATGGTAATTATATATTAAATTCAGCATATGTGTTGATTCAAGAAAACAAGTCAATTATTGTAACACCCCCAGATCCGGGGTCAGGGATCCGGGTCGTCACGGTCTTTCTTTCCACAATATCACTTCACTTAATTAATAAATAACCTTATATTGTGACCCCACACTAACACACACCACAACCTGTTATAGTCTCAGAGATGAAATTGAAATAAGTACAAGTCCTTGAATCCACAATTAAAAGTTATTACAACCCAAAATGATTACTTGATAAATTTACAGTTAATTGCTATTATCTGCCACAAGTTATAATTATACATAATTAATTCTCAAAAGTAGAATGCCTGATCTACCAATAGATCTACCTCTGCAGCTATAGCAGCTACAACATCAACGGGAAGACGCGGGACGCTTCCCATGTGCTGGGTCTGCTGGAGTCTGGCCATCTTTCCTAACTGTTGTTGTGTGATGAAGAAATAAAGCAAGAGTGAGCCTTACAACACGCAAGATAATATATAGCGATAACAATAATACAAGTATTTAAATGGATACTTACTATAATCTTTTATCATGTGTAAGATAATTACTTACTAGATATAAGTTTTAAAAGAAGATGAAGTTACCAATTACTTCACTATACTTATACCATTTTTAGAAATCTACTTGAACTACTATTGTTCAAAGTATAATAAGATTCACGAGGTCATCCCATAGATGAGACCATAAATAAAACTTGAAAATATTTGATCTTTGAAATATTTTGAAAAGAAATGAAGTTACGAGATACTTCATTCAATGGATACACCAATAAAACTGTTTGACCCTGTCAATGCTTCGGCAACCACCCATTCGTAGCCTTTCGATCGAAATGCTACGGGTAGTGTTGCAGAATTATCCAAATGGAGGATGAACTCATTACGGGAGTTTGCCGCGCCAGGAAGACCACTTACGATTATCAGTCGTAGTACAACCCCACCATTTTCTACATGTAGAGGAGAACCTGTCGGATTTAATTGTCAACCGAACACTGAACTCCTAAGGAATGGACCGCCTTAGCGGTAACTTCCAGGCCATTTGGGCCAATATAATAATACGGCTGGGCCGGCGCTACTCGGCCACTTACGCCACTCCTAGTTCAGATGAAATCCATGACTCTGAAATGTAAAGCTCGTCCCCACTTTCCCCAAGTAGAAACTTGTTGATACGGCTCCACCAAGAAGTCGTATCTAGTTGGAAAGGAAAACTCACCGATATTTCCCAGGCGATGTCTGTTAATGGATTAACTTGTTCCAAGAATTTTACTTCCCGCGTATTGGGTAAGTAATCAAAAACTCTTTTATCAAGACAGCAACCTTGTTGCGAATATAAAACACACCACAGAGCCGGATCCCTCAGGTTTTGAGCGAGTATTTAAATCCCCTTCGAAAGGAGGATCTTAAATATAAAAATGAGTTTTGGGATCCGCTCTAACTTTTAAAAATCATTTTAAAGACTCGAAAACACTTTAAAGAGTGTTTGGAATAATGCTGATTTAATAAAGTAAATCAGTCTCAATTAAAAAGAAATATCTGGATATTATTATTTAAATAATATTTCCATAAAGAATAATCTTTATAAAAATAATTGAAGTGGAAGTTTTAAAACTCTTACTTGAATGAAAATTAAATAATCAAGGATATACTTATACAAAAGTACTATCTTTATTTGAATAATCGAAAATAAGTTTGATTATCGAAACATTATTCTTTAATAAATTAAAGAATATTATTAAATAATAAGCGGAGTCATAATACCTCGAATGAATATTATAAATAATATTTATTAAATAAAATAAAGGAGTCATACATCCTCAAATGAATATCCAAGTAATATTCAATAAATAATATAAAGGAGTCATAAGTCCTCGAATGAATATTTAAGATAATATTCATTAATAAAATAAAGTTATCGAATAAACCTTATTCGATTAATAGTTTTGAAACTATAACCATATAAATATATAAATATATATATATATATATATAAAATCTACTCGGGATCCTCGACTCCCGGTTTTAGAAAATGTTTTCACCTTTGGGTCCCTATACTAAGGGTATATGCAAGTTACCGCTATTCTCTAGCATAGGTATTATCAACTGAACCAACAGATATATATGGCAATAATACGAAACAGGCATGCATATATATACCATATCAGCATGCTTCAATATATTGCAACATTTGCTAATTAACCAACATGCATCTATCACAAGATAATGCATATACATATATACATCACAACAACAGTATAACGGGTAGAAAACTTGCCTGAGCGACTGGGGGTTACAAATGGCTCGGGACGAGTCAGGTAACCTATAAACAACAAGTAAGTTGGAATTAAACCAAAGTCACTTGTAAATCTATACTTTAACCAACTTAGACTCTAACGCTTGCTTTGCGCTTACTGATTCTCTTAAGTCACTCGAGTACCCTCAGCTCCACCATTTTTAATAATTTAACCATTATGAGTTTTAAGGAGATTCCTTCGCGAGTGTCTTACCAACTGCCTAACACACTTAACATAATTGTTTCATACACTAATTAACCCTTTAAGGTCCTTAACCAAGGTTTCAAAGTAAGGCGAGGGGTAATGGTTCGGTCGCGAAACGCCGTTACTTAAAACGGTCGTTTCTCCTAAACCGTACATCGGAATCAAACGAACTACATATCAAAACGAAGCTCGTAACATGAACTATCTAAACATGGCAATGGTCAAAACCTAGCAGGGAGTTCTCGGGTTCTAATGTTATGAACAAAAGCAGTCTAAAGTAAATTGGAAATTACGACGGCTATGTTTACGCGATTTCCCAATTTTAAACCATTCAAAAACCATCACAATTCAACCTCAACCCATTCATACAACCAAAGTCCATCCTTATCACATCATAACAGCCCCAATCAATTCAATATTAACATTTATACTTATGCCTAAGCTTGAATTTAACTATACTTAAGTTCTTTTAACCACAACAACAAGATTCACCATTCCATTTCACTACCACTCCAACCCAAACTCTAAACCACAAGCATTAAGCTACTTTATCACCATAATAATCAAAATCATCTTATTATACAAAGGAGTCTAGGGTTTGGAGATGATATACCTTCCTTGAAGTGGTGGGAGTAGCTAGGAAGCCTTAAGAAGCCTTGAGAAGTCTTAGGGATACTTGGATCTTAAAGGAAAACAAGAAAAATTCAAGTTAAAAACTTTGAAATCACTATTCATTGTCTTCTTCATTGATTAATTGAAGAAGATTGAGAATGAATGGGGTGCTTAAACTCATGATATAGCCATAACTATGCATAAGGATGAATAGGGAATTATCTTACCAATTTAGGAAGCCTTGAACTTGAATTTTGAAAATTTCTTTCTTTAAAAAGTGGAAAAGTCGAGAGAAAGTTCTTGGTTGAATGAGAGAAATGATTTTGTGTTTTGATGAAAATGATTTGTTTGGCTTGGTTGATTTGGTTTTGTTTTTGTTTTAGTTAATTACCTTTTTAACCTTGATTTTGTGTGGTTAATATTCCACCACATTTCCTTCCTTCCCATGTCATGCTTATGTCATGCTATGATGTCATCTTTCCCTCCTTGTCCTCTTCTCATTGGTTGGGTGACATTATCCTCTCTAATCCCTTTGATTAACTTCCTAATTATTTGCCTAATGACCGCTGATCTGTTATACGGTTCGCTTAACTTTCGTTTTCGTTTATCGTTTGAGGGATCATACCCGGGATCTTATTACTTAGGTTCCCTTAACCTTTCTCAATATATTATATACCATTTATGATCCTCTCTTATAATCCTTTAATTTAAATCCTTTTTATCCTGTTACCTTATACTCAATTCTTTCCGTATCTAGTGGATTTCCGGGAAAAATCAAAGTGTTCGGTATTGGATTCTGACGATCTTTACATACACTTATATACCATATAAAGTACTAATAAAATCTCAGAATATCCATACCAGAACCCCTACATAGTATGGCATGAAAAGTTTTCTCATTCAGCATAATCTGCAAAATCACTATTCATAAGGGTTTCAAAAATTTCCAAAGATTGGGGTTATTACAGTCTCCCCTTCTTAAAAGGATTTCGTCCCGGAATCAGATAGAAAATGAATAGGGATACTTTCTTAGCATTGCACTTTCTAACTCTCGAGTAAATTTTCTCACATTGTGGTCCTACCACGAAACTCTGCCTAGTTTGATAACCCTTCTCCTAAGCACTTGTTCCTTTTCACTCTATAACCCTTCCTGGTTGCTCCATATAGGTTACGTCGGGTTGCATGTCTATGCGCTCGTATGCCCCTATTTATCTGGCATCCGAATTACACTTTCTTAACATTGATACGTGGAACACGTTATGAACTTGCTACATGTTCGGGGGTAGGGCTAGCTCATATGCTCACTTCCCAATATGTCTTAATACCTCAAAGGGTCCAACAATTCGTGGGCTTAGCTTTCCTTTCTTTCCGAACCTCATCCATCCTTTCCAAGGGGATACCTATAACAACACTAGGTCCCCTACTTCCTATTCCTTGTCCTTTCGTGTCAAATCAACATACTTCGTGTTCCCATTTTGGGCTACTACCAGCCGTCCTCTGATTAGATCTATTATATCCTTGGTCCTTTGGACTACTGCGGGTCCGAGCATCTTGCGCTCTACAACTTCATCCTAACATAAGGGAGATCGACATTATCTTCCCTCAAGGGTCTCATAAGGCGACATCTCGATAATGACATATGATCTATTGTCGTAAGAAACTCAATCCATGTTAAGTGATCATTCCAATTTCTTTCAAGTCTATTGCACAGACTCTCATTATTAAATGATATAAAATAATAATAAAAGTATTATATTATATATAAATATTTAATACAAGCTACAATTATCTTAATAAAAATAAATATAAGTAACAGTTAAGAAATCATCTGTTAATCAAGTTAAAGCAAAATTATTTTTTTATAAAAAATTGAAATATGTTAGTTTGATTTAAAATATTTTCGAATTTTTAAAAGGGAAAAATTACAGACTGTCTTTTAAAAAATTTAGAGTACATAATTTTATAAAACATAAAAAGAAGGAAGAAATATAATAATACTCATAAAATAATATTCTAATTCAAAATGGAGAAACAAACTATTTAAATAAATTTAAAAGTATTGTGACAAAAAATGTAAAGTATTTTTTTAAAAAGTCATTACTAGAACCGAAAAATTATGAAATATTGTCAGAAACACGGCCAAGATGTAAACTCTCACCGACTGTCCTTTAAAAAATTTAGAGTACATCAATCCAATAAAACATAAAAACGAAGAAGAAATATAATAATAATAATAAAATTATTACAATTTCAAGTTAAAATACAAATCTAATAAAATATATTATAATATATATTTCATATATTCTAATATTATATTATAATACTTAATAATCTATATAACAAACACAATACGTAATTAATTAAGAAATTAAACTATAATTACATATTTTTAAATGATATAAAATTATATTAAAAATATTTTACATATAATACAAGCAACAACTATCTTAGTAAAAATAAATCTAAGTAAGAATTAACAAGGTATTTATTAATCGGTTTAAATTAGAACATTTTTTAAAAAAATGGAATGTATAAGTTTGTCTTTCAAAAAATTTAGAGCTCATGAATCATATAAAATTCAAGGAAAAATTATAGTTTGTCTTTTAAAAAATTTATAGCACATGAATCTTATAAAATATAAAAATTAATAAAAAATTAAAAAATTTATTCAATTCAAAATTGAAATAGCAATCTAATAAAATATATTTAAAAGTACTATGACAATTAAGTGTAAATTATTTTTTTCAAAATTATTACTAGAACTGGCAAATTATAAAATATTATTAAAAACGGCGTAAGATGCAAATTCAAATAATTTTCTGATTTTTGATCAAATTTCACAAAATTAAGAATATATATATATATAAATAATTAATTAATTACGAAAACACATTATATGATATGATTAAAATATTCTATTTACAAATTTATAATGTGAAAAAAAATCAAACAATGAAAAAGATAAAATAAATTATACTAACATATATGTTATATTTAGTTTATTAATGTCAAATATTAGAATACAATAATAATTTAATATATATAAAAAGTATAATTTTTTGAAAAATACATTATTCATAAAAAACATAAAATTTATTTAGGAAATAAAATCATCTTATTAAAAATTAGCTAAATAAAGAATAAAAATTTCAAAAAACAAATTATATAAAATAATAATAATCCGGTATAAAGCTAGTTTTCTTAAAAGTAAACTCACCGCCTAATACTCTTCCCAGAGTATTATTATTCGATATCTAATTTGTCAACCATACATCCAATAACATTCAGAATATATGGCGGTCATACGGTGACTATAGAATCTACTCATCAATTTCAAAGAACTTCAAAGTACATTTGTATCGGTTATCAATTTATAAGCTAATTACCCTGTATGTAATCAAATGTAGTCGATTTATTTTCAAAAAAAACAAGGCAGTGGGGCCTATAATTTGACATCCTATCTAGCTATCTATCTATATTCGTAAATCAGTCTATCTCATCTTTTTTTTTAAAAAAAATTCAGTCTCCGTGTAGTTGGCTACCAATTATGTTGGTAACTTCCGCCTATATAAGACCTGACAAGGACAGAAAGACCCTTCACTCCTTCAGAAATGTTTTCCTTCACTTTTCCATCCTTATATTACACAAGTTGTTTTAAAACCCTGGTTTAGATACTATCCACCTACTTGCAGACCAAGAGCCTTTAATTTTCCACATTCAAATTTCCCCCAACACTAAAGATGGTATCAGTCCCTCCGCTTGAATCCATCTGCAACAAATTTCTGCAAGTAAATGACACAAATAAGCTACCTGCAGAAGAGTCTTCGAACACCAGTTTTTGCAAAGATTGTGAACTGCCCTTAATTGATGTCGTCCATTTATACCATAAGGACGACTGCAGAAATGTTGAATGTAAAAGAAGGATTGCCGATGCTGCAAAAGTGTGGGGATTTTTTCAAATTATCAATCATGGAATCCCTAGGGATGTTTTGATAAGAATGCAAAGTGAACAAAGGAAACTTTTTGAGAAACCATTTGAAGAAAAGATAATTTCGAGCTCATCTGGCAGTTGCTATCGTTGGGGAAATCCAACTGCCATGTCTCTGCAAGAGTTTTCTTGGTCAGAAGCTTTCCATTTGCCTCTTTGCCATGTCCCCTCTTTAAGGTATATAATTTGTAGTCTGTTATAAAATTTCTTGCTTACTTTGTCCATTAATTAATGAGTTAATTGCATTTTGTAACTCCTACCTTTCATTGAATAACAAAACTATATACTTATTTTCAAAAATACAGTTTGCAACCCCTAACTTTAGACATCAAATACAATATGCATCCCTTTAACCATTTTGTTAAAAATATTTATATTGTGGAGGGTAAAATTGAAATTCAGAAAAATATTTAAATAATAAATTTTTTTTTTAAATTAAACTAAAATTTATAATTTCAAATTATAAAAATAATATTAATGTCAATTATTTTATTACTCAGTATAATTTTTAAAATTTTAAAATATAGATATATTTAGAAACTTTATGATTATATATATAAACATATATTTTGCTTAATAGATATATTTTAAATATTTAGCATTATGATTAATTTAGAGTAATACTAATAGAAAATAGTTATAATTTTTTTCATGTAAAAAATGCATTAAAATAAATATTTTAATTAATTTGAAATTTTAGTTATTAATATTAATATCTCAATTTCAATTTTATAACCGCATGTTGTAATTGATATTGAAATTTAAGGATTGCAAACTGTATTTTGCAAAGTAGGTATACTGTTTTGAATTTTAAATTAAAGGTGTGGGGTTGCAAAGTACAGTTTCCTTATAGAGAAAAATACGCGGCATGCTAACTAAACAACCTAATAACGTGCAGTCGTGTAGAACTGCGGATTAACTAGTTGTTGTTCAACAAAAGCATGTTGGAACTTAGATAAACTTGAGATGAAAAATATGGGTGAAATTTCATATATTCTAGGAATCCGGATTGCAAGGGATTGAAAAGCTAGAACATTGATGAATTTGAATCTAGAAATGTGTAAACCATAGTAGTTGATCATTTTGTGGCACAGAATTGCAAATAGACCCCAACCATGGGAAAATGATAATGTGTGCACAAGTACTCGATCGGAAATGTGATTGGCAAATCCAATTATTCTGGTAGACATATATCAAAAGAAATCTTATAATCAAGCTATTGAGATTTTGAAGAGGATAATATGATTTGTGAAGAGTGCCTTATACCATTGACTGGTATATCATCATGCAAACCAACTAGAGCACTTGTTTAAGATTGGTATTCACACAATATATAAAACATCTGCCTTGTATTTCATTTTCAGCTCCAGTGGACTCAATGAGTTTACGGAACAAGTGAGTAATATTGCACAAAGAATATCAGAAATATTAGCAGAAAGCCTTGGCTGCAAGTCCACTTTATTCGCAGAAATATGCTCCCAAAATTCAAGTTATGTTCGGTTGAATAGATATCCGCCATGCCCAAATTTCCCGAAAGCATACGGATTAATACCCCACACGGACAGTGATTTTTTAACTGTGCTGTACCAAGATCAGCTAGGAGGGCTTCAATTGCTCAAGGACGGAGAGTGGATCAATGTCAACCCTAATCAAGATGTTTTGATTATCAACGTCGGAGATTTGTTTGAGGTATTCACTACATGCAGGTTTGCAACACATATATTTATACTTGTTAGACAACTTTGGCAACAGTCCCTTAAAATTTATAGTTGCTAATAAGAACAAGATTATAATTAAGAACATAAAATAAATGTAAAATAATTGATTGTTCATCATGACAATGGTGTGCACAGAAGAAAACAAAGCATGAATACTCAAAAGAATATACTGAAGAAAAGTATTAAGGGTGTTCACTTAATGAAGCGGGAAAGGAATGTAACGAAAAAAATTGCAAACAAATTAATTATATAAAGAAAGAGACTATATTTGAGAGTACAAGCCAATGAAAATGAGTAAATAAAAATTTATGAAAAATGACTAGAAAGGAGAATGAATTATTTCATTCAAAATACATGGGTTAAAAATTTAGTTATATAAAATTGTTTGAAAATGAATGAATAGAAAAATAAAAATTATAAACATTTCATCTAATTTTCTCAAAAAATAGTACAAATTTCATTTTATTGTCCCCCATCTCATTCAATCCAAGTGAATGCAACTAAATAAGTCTAAGGTTAAAATATCACTACCATATATAATAATCCCTCCATCCCATTTTAATTATCACATTTGATTTTGACGCGGTCAAATTGATTAAAATTTGATCGATGTTTATCATAATTTTATAATTGAACAAAATAAAAAAATTATATCATCGGAAATTAGATTTAATCTATTTTATTATAATATTTTTAAATTTAAAAATAATATAAGAATAATGTTTAATATTTGATCACAAATTGGTCAATTTCACTTTATAACAAAAAATGTGACAAGTAAAATGAAGGGATCGGGAATAGTATATATATAACATTACTTTTCTTTGAAATGAAAGGATCAGTATGCACTTCAGTAAACTTTCTGAGGATGATAAAATAAAAATGGGACTGTTGGCTTGGCCCTCTTATAAAAAAAAAAAATCTTTTTAGGTACCTTTTCTCATCAAAAACTGTAAATAATTAATTTTGTTAATAACTTATTTTTATTTAAATTAAAGTCATTTTCAGCTGTCCAAAAATTTAGAAAATTATTTAGGGTAATAACGAAATTGAGGTTATACTAATTATTCTTTTTTTGAAAAAATTAACAATTAATATACATTAGAGAAATTCAGATTATTCTAATTATTCTTTTTGGAGAAATTAACAATTAATATACACCTTTTTTTAATCTTCTAACTTTTTTTTGTAAAAAAAGCTGTTTGAAACCGAAGGTAACCAATATATAACTTCTATTACTTTCTATAGATAATTAAAAAAATTATTGTATTCGTGATTGATTTAAGTTGCATACGAGATTATATTATCTTGTATTGAGTTGCGGAATCGTATTTTAGTAAAAAAAATAAAATTTGAAAAATTGTATTGTTAGAGCAAATCCAACAGCCTCTTAACTCAATTATCAAATATAATATAAAAAAATTCTCCAGAGTTAGAGCATGTCATGTCACTTAAATACGGTTTATCTTGTTCACGTGCCTTGAAGGCTATTGCGTGAGTTCGTAGGATTTACGCAGTGCGCACCCCAGGGTAGCGCTTGCGGGCTACGATAAAAAAATATAAAAAATTAGTTTTTAGTTAATTAAGACATAAATAAGGATGTTTGTCTGCAACAATATTACTTATACTTATTCCTTATTTAATATTTTATTATTAAAAGTCAATCACAACAATTAAAATTTTATTAGAAAAAGTCCAACAGTATGCTAGTAACTTCATTGTAAAGGATTATAAAATATTAACTCTTAGCAAGTTAAGACATGATTTTATATTTCAACTCCAACAATAATCAATAAACAATAAACTCATCCCTTATTATTATTATTATTATTATTATAAACTTGAAAAGATATGGACAAAAAGCATAAGAAAGAGAGACAAAAAAGTGTAAAAAAGAGTGAGGAATAAATTTTTTATTAATAAAAGTGATATAAGGGAGGGCTAGTAGTTTTTTAAAAATAAAGATACGAATGTGATATCTTAGTGATTTAAGAAAAGTACTAAGTATAAATTTGTGCCAAATTCCTTATAATTCGACCGCTTATATAAGAAAGCATTTGAATTTGCAAGAGAAAGAGATAGTCATCCCCTAATATATTATAAATTCATAGTTAGAAGATTCTTAAAAAGTGAGGCAAATACTTAAAAATAAGAAAGGATATCACGCTCTTAATTTTTGAAGGATGTATTAAGAAATTTTTGGAGCACAAATTTTGTTCAAAATTCTTATAATCCGCATCGAGAGGCACATAAAGTAGTTTGTTGGACTTATTCCTAGAAGTAAAAAAGTTACTGCTTCAAACCTTTATTTTTGTTGGGGCAAATTTTAACTAAAATATTTCATTACGATTTTGACTATCATATTTCGAACTTATAAATAGTATCCAAATATGATAATCATAGGCATGGAGCAATGGTTTTTACAAAAGCATCAAACACAGAGTGGTGACCAATCCTGTAGCGGAGAGGCAGTCAATAGCATACTTTTTATGCCCTACACACGAGACGGTGATACAAAGTTATTGTTCTCCTTCTTTGTATAGAAAATTTAGTTTTGGTGAGTACAGAAAACAAATTCAAGAGGATGTCAAGTCTACAGGAACCAAGATTGGACTTCCAAAGTTCCTCAAATGAAGAACAAAATTAAACAATAACAATACTGCTAAACTGCGCGCGCACATATGTATATATATATATATATATATATAAAATTCTCTGTTTACCTCTTTTGTAAATGTTTGGTAGGGGAATGTGCTCAAATTTGGGCCCTGAAATGCATTTTAATTAAGAAGCCCACTGACAAGTGTCCATAAAAAAACTAGAGGACCAATATGTATGATGCAAATTGGTTCTTCTGCTGGATGAACATTAGTTTTACAAAATCTAACCTGCATTTATGCTAAATGGCTAATTTGTATCCTTCCATTTGCATTAAAAATAATAATGCCAGATGTATCAAATTTTGTAGTAAAACTTAGTCTAGGATGATGTAATATTAGTGGCTTGATAATTTAAATATTTTTTATTGATTGAATTTAAGTGAATGCAATGTCCACTATCATTAATTTAATTTCTACATCAGTTTACATATATTGCATTTGGAAATCATTTTAGCATTTAGATATTAATCTGGTACTTTTAAAATTATTAAAAAAAATACAATCTTGCCCAGTATTGTCGCTATTAACGCGGTAGGAGAAGCTGCATAGAAAATTCTTCCAGTTTTACACGGCTAATCAAACAAATGTATCTTCTTTTAGTGTGATATAACATATATACAAAGACAGAGAAATGATCATGAAAGTTGACTAAGATTATACTTTCTCCGTACTTTTAAATTCTTTAAATTTTACTTTTTAGAATGTTTCATTCATTTTTTTTATATTTCAAAATTTACCAAAAATAGTCAATGTGTCTCACCATATTCCCATTTTTCCTTCCCTTTCACACTACTTTTAATCCACTATCTTCCTTTTATACATTGAAAATCAATAAGTCTCACCACTTTAGCCACTTTTCTTTCTCTTTTTCACTAATTTATACATATTTCTTTAAGTTTGTGCCCAATCTTTTTGATAAAAAATCAAAAGGACGGAGGGAGTATTTATTACCAATACAAATGCTTGGTGCAATTCTACATAGAATTTACCCATTATTTGCAAAATTAACCTCACTTATATTTTATTTTGACTTAAAGTAGGGCCCAAGACTTTCCTAGACTTTTAGCCTAAAATTTGGACGGAGACAATTTTTTATTCCAGCTGTATTATGATCTATTTTTTTCATATGTCAATATTATATTATTTCAATTACTTATATATTAATATTTTAATATTTGGACGCTAATTCACATAATTATTAATTTTATTGGACCCAAAATGAATCAATATCATATTAATATGAAACTTAATAAATTTATTATATTAGAAAAACTTTACATTTAAACAAAAAAATCATTATTAAATTCAATTAACTAAAAGAAAAATATTAAATATTAAAAATTATTATAAGAATACTTAATAAATATATAATAACATTAATTCAACAAACTAACAAATATATAAAACATAAAAGATTAATATTTTATTAACAAAAAAATTTAGGCCGGTAAAATGGTGTTAGCCTCAAGTTATACATGCATTATTCACTTGCCTAAATTTAGATCGGATAATATGTGACAGCCTCAAATCCGGGGTCAGGATTGGGTGTCACTAAACCACTTTGAAAGATATAAACCTGTACATTAAGATAAATATACAGATGACCCTTCAATTTCGAATCAGTTATAGGTTATGATATGAAATAAGAATCTGAACATCTAAACTTTTATAACAACTCAAACTTCATTACCTTTTACCAACTCCCTCATCTTATCTACTCTGAGATATCCAACTGCCTGAAGCTGGGATCTCTCCGTTGCGCTGCCTAGTGTGAGATGTCTATAATTATCCTCAAGTGATACTGAAAGGTTGCGAAAACAACAAAGTAAGAATGAGCCAACAATGCCCAGCAAGTACTATAATTTGGTTTTCAGGTATCCATATAAAAAAGAAATCATTGAAAATAATTTTAAATAATTTTATAAACATCTTTGTTCATTTAATTAGTTGAGTGAATAAAACATCGGTCGTTATTGGCCTTCAATCATATATCATATTTCTCTGAAAAATAACAGCAAAAAATTCATAGATTCATCTCTTGAATCAATTATTTGTTCGGTTTTGCAATCAGGAAACTTTCAAAGAATAAATATCGTTAATGGCGATCAACAATGTCAGGTCCAAAAGGTACATACAGACAGGTGTGAATGTATGTTCTACGTTTTTATCAAATTAATGTAGCGGAATATCAAAACCAAAAATGAAATAAACAAACACAGATGATTCTGGGTAACTATGATTTTATTCAAAGTATAAATATCCGGAGATTTTGCTTACAACTCAAAATACAAAGATTCGAAGCAACAAGTATATAATGAACCAAATGCAATAACTATCAATCTAGGGTTGTATTTACCACTCAAAAAATTTAAAACTCTTATCAAATGATATTAAATAAAATCAAAAAAGTTTTAAATAATGAGTGTTACAAGTTTATAGGCTTTAAATTGTGTGAATCAAATTGGACATGACCTCTCCTTGTCAAATCAAGTTTTTTAGAAATCTGAATATAATTTGTAAGAGCTTCGTTATATTCAATGTTAGAGAGATGCATAACCAATCTGCATCTATTTGTTTATATAGGCTGATAGGCTGGAGAGAGAAGGAAGGACTACGTGGCACTCTTAGAACCAAGCATTTGAATTATACAGCTTGCATTTTAATGTTACTTGCGTTTCCTGAAGCTTCACAATCCTTTTCTTGCGACTTGAAGATGTAGAATAGCACTTGCACATTTATTTCCTCTTTATTGGCGACTAGGTGAAGAAATAAGCTAAGTTTCCTTGGATTCTTTGTATGACTGGCGACTACAAGGGTGCATGACATTTTTGTACTTAGTTTTTTTATGGATGCCCTAAGTTGCGACCATATTTTCTACTAGAACATGTAGCTGGCGACCAAGAGTAAGAGGGAGAATTGATTTTTCTTAGAAATTCCCTAACTTATGACTTTGCTCCCAAGATAAGCTTACATGCGACTTCATGTAGTTAGAAGGATGATTACATGTGACCATGATCTCCAAGGGAGCTTACTTGCGACCTATATGCCTTGATAAATTATGGAAAAGATTCTATGTGGGTCCTAGATCACATGGGTGGAGATTTCTCTCTCTTCTTCCTTTCTAACCAGTGACCACCTCTTCTATGGTACCTAGGGAAAACATTTTGCCTTAGAAAAAAAATCAAACAACGCCTCCTTAAACCTAACTGGCGACCAAGAAGTGCAAATATGCACTTCTGAATTGATTTTTGCTCCTGTTTATTCCATCAGCCTCGTACCAAGTCAAGACCAGTTCCTATACTAATATATTGAACTGTAGTTCCAGGATATTTCTTCTGATGTTCAATAGACTGATCACGGTGAATCCTACTACAAGGTATTGATCACTTTGACTTAGTTTCTGTGAAACACTGCTATTCCAAAGATGTACGGTCTTGAAGGCTTCTCTCTTGAGTCTTCGTCTGAACCATAAAACTAGTATTCCCAGATACGAATCCTCACTTGACAATCTTCCTAATGAGAATACTCAGTTTCTTTTCACGAATCACTAACACCTATTGCAATGGTCTGGTTCACAGATGACTAGTTCCGCTCTCAGGCCTTCGTATTATATATTCTCAAAACATTGTCAAGTCTTCTATCAGATATAAACAACTTCACTAAGAATCCTTGAGGTCTTCACATTGATCTTAATAACTGTTTCGAATGACTCCAACCTTATTCTTTCGATACTTACACATATTAATGAATTTCATATGGATCACTGTTAACGTCTTCTTCAATGTAACTACCAAAATCATTGTGTATATGCCCAATAAACAATCTGTACTGATTCTAGTGGAATATAGATTATTTCAAAGTCCTTTATTATATGTTGAGTTAACCAAACCAGTATTATTGAGTTATACATACAACTCCAATCTTGCTCAACAAATAATAAATTAGACTGGACACTAGAACCAACATATGTACTATACTTCGCTGATCAGTCGGAATACAGTACAGATCCATACCCATCCGCATCGACCCGTCATCATATCGGGTACTCGGGCACACTTTAGCCTAATAAATCATAGGGTTCAATCCATCCCTGGCCCTTTTCGTAACCATATATTCCGTAGAGTATTTGATGAAAAATTATTTTGGTTAAAACATCGTAATTCATGGTTTGCAAATAACCCAGAGCAATAGGTATTTGCTAAAGAGATCAATAAATAATAATGAAAGAACAAGAATAAAGAATACTTGCATAATTAAGATACATTGCAGCGAAATATAAAATATTTAACTATTATGAATTTAGAATACGGGAGAAATACGTGCCTCGGTTGATCAACTATTTGATCTTTAACCATCTGTTACATGACTCAACTCTGGTCTATCAGTATCTTCATTGACAAACTATCTGACCTTTACTCGTCAGTCACCATGATATGCTCATAGTGTCCACTCGTTACTGCTATCTCATGTGAACATACTTTAATCGGATGCTCTTAATCTGGATTTGAACGCCTTGAACTATGCGTATCTATCATAAAAGATACTATTTTAACCAACCGACAATATATAATTGTCAAACTCATTCATATATCATTATCGTCTACCCGCCCGATGACAATAGATAAGGATCATATTTAATTATAAAAATTTAAGAGACACGTGGACACATAGTTCACATAGCACGTAAACATATAAGGCACGTAGCACGTCACTAATTTCGTCAAAAGATGTCACTCAGTGTGTTTAAAACTAAAATCAGGTTAATATACGACCTTTCGAAACATATCTAACTCAGAAGTGTTTGTAAAATAATCGACCTTTTCGTTACAAAAGAATTTAGGTCTTGAAAGTACTTTTATTGAAAATAGAATAATTTTATGAGTTTAGACGTATTTGTTTCATTTAAAACGGATAACCGATCTAATTGTTATCGAATTATTACAAATAATTTAATTAATAAATTATTTTTCAAATTTAATAATCAATAGAAAGTCAATTAATCAAAATAATTCACTAATTAACATTTTAATCAAATAATAATTTAAACAAAAAATAAATACTTTCTCATAAGAAAATATTTTGAAATAACGGCTTTGTAAAACGGATTTTCCCCGAAATCACAACTTCTCAAAATCAATCCCAAATACCATCATCCAACTATACCACAATAAAATAAATAAATTTCAAACACACCCTAATTTAGATCTATGCATATAAACTCGCTGAAATAAAGAATATGACCACCGAAGCTCAAAATCCGACCAACAACGACTATTTCAATGACTTATAAAAATTCTGAAATTAATATATATACATCAACATGCTATGATTTTACTAAGTACAAAATCAGAATCTCGAAATTCTTATCCCAACATTAATTCTGATCACCTCAAGAGGTATTCTGATGTCCGGAAAATATTTTCGGAAAAATCTGAAACTAATACACATAGATACACCGTGTTGAATTGCCTTGTAGATTAACCTGCATCATCAAACTACCTTTGTATAGCCCGAGCCTAGAAAATTTTCTTCTCGAAAGCTTGCAATATCTATGTCTAAGCGTAGATATCGAAGAGTTGGTCATTTTGTATATAGATATTGAGATTTGGATAAAAGGTCTGTATGATATGAATTTTTGAATATTTTTGATATATAAATATGTACAGAAGAGGAGAGAGTGAGAGATGCTGACG
Organism: Apium graveolens; assembly: GCF_009905375.1. Lineage (NCBI taxonomy): Eukaryota > Viridiplantae > Streptophyta > Magnoliopsida > Apiales > Apiaceae > Apium > Apium graveolens. The sequence continues at coordinate 102,223,016 of NC_133655.1, read as the reverse complement.
GCGGTGGAAATAAAAGTGGGGGGAGGTGTTAACGTATGCATATATGTAATATATATATATATATAATATAATATAATTATTCCCTATGAACTCAAATTTGATTTAGCTAGACCAAAATAATATAATTAATGGGGAATAAATTTTAAATTATTATTTTCGAATAAATATAAAAATGTGAAAATCTGAAATATTTGAAAGTCTGCCCGCAAGGGTAACTATCCTCTTGGTCACACGTTCGAATCCCACGGGAGGAGAATTTATGATTATGCCTCCTGAGTCAGAGACTGTCGCTTAAATCCGGTTTACCTTTGTTCACGTGTTTTGCATGCTATTATGTGAGCCCGTGAGGTTTACCTAGTGCGCACCCAAATGGTAGCGGCTGCAGGTTCTCTACGATAAAAAATATATATATTTGAAAGTCCCACGATTTTATAAAAATACAAATATGATTTTTGTGAGTTTTGGAGTACTGGTAGGAGCCCGTTAAGATCATTTTCCACGAAACGAAACATTTTTTAAATTAACTAGATATTCTGAAAATCAATATGATAAACCCCATATTACGCAAAATAATGTCAAACACTATACCCGCAATATTATGTATTAAAATTTAATCTCGGTAACATAATATTACATATAAATGCATTTATCGTAAAATAAAATAGCCGAAAAATATCTGAAGTCGTACTGAACATATAAAACACATGACGGGTCAAATTTATGACCAAACATAATTCATAATTCATTATGTAATAAAATACATAATATTTTATTTAATACAATACAATATAGTCTTAATTTTCTGGGTCTTACATAATAGGTTAGTGTTGGACCCATTAAATTGAGGCAAATATGCTATTCTTGAGAACGCAGGGATGACCATATATATTTTCCGCTTGAGGTTAAAAAATTAATAGTAGTTCTATTAACAAATTAAATACTCCATTCGTTCCTAAAAACGTTTTCTATTTATGTGCACACGTTTGCCAATGCACACTTTTGATTGTTAATATCTTTAAATTCGTATTAGTATTAAATATAAAAATTTCACTGTATTAAAGTACTGATAAATACGAATCAAACAAGATCACTCATTATTATGTTTGATATTATAGATTAGATGTAAATTAGTAGTCAATCAGTTACCGTGAACAGTACCGAAAGTCAAATTAGGAAACGTTTAACGGGACGGAGGGAGTATGAAGGATATATTTTGTATGAATACTGTTTATCTTGATGCCTTTTTTAATTCCCAAGAATAATCAGGAGAAAGGGGGGAGATACTGCTTTTCTAAAAAAGAACAAATGATCTCACTCTTACGACACTAAAATTAATATACATTATCACGGCAAATCTACAGAGAAACAGATTAAAACACTAGCCAAGTCAACCATCAGTCTTCTCCAAACAATTCCAAAGCCATTCATCAACTCTTTCCATCCCCTTTGTTTAACATTTCCTCTTTCATCGAACTTTCCATGAAATATTAATAAATTAAAATCTTCAAGTCTTGTTTAGCATCAACAGCTTAACATTTTCAGCGTTGTACTCAAAACCACCCATGTCGGACGGAGCAAATCGGAGTTGCTGCAACTTCTGTTGTACATTCATCTTCACTTCAGGCCTCACCGCTCTCTTCTTATGGTTAAGTCTACGTGCCTCCAACCCTACATGTTCTATCCAACGCTTTGACGTTCCTGCCCTCAACAAAACTGCTAATTCTACTTCAAACCACACTATCTACTTTGATCTCAAACTAGATAACCAAAACAAAGACAAGGGTATTTACTACGATACCCTCAACCTCACTTTCTCTTACGGTGTCAACAAGAGTCAACCTATTGGTAATTTCACTGTTCACAGTTTTTATCAGGGCCATCGTAAAAGTACTCATAGGAAAACTCTTGTTGATTTATATAACGTGAGTTTCGAAGCGGTTTCGGTTTCAAAATTTCGGGTTGATTTGGAAACTGCGGTGAGGTTCAAGATTATGGGGTTTAAGACTAAGAGACATAAGATAGTGGTGTGGGCTCAAGTAGATGTAAATGAAAGTGGTCAGAAAGCCAACAAGAAGGGAATTAAGTTAAAGTCCGGCGCACCGGAGTTTCAACGTTATCGTGAGCGTGGACTATTGTTTTTAGTTGTTTTTAGTACCACTTTAGTCTTGTTGTCTATTTTTTAAACTTTTTTGTTGTGTTTTTTTTTGGAACAATTATGTATTCTTTTTTAGCTGGAGTCCTACATTTTGTGCTTATTGTTATAAATTTATATGCTAGTAACTCGAGAGAAGAAATATGATATGTATTGTATGTGTATTTGCTAATGATGGAGCAAAGCAGTTGAAGTGTTTTCTATTTTAATGAACCAAATGAGCTGGTCTAATGTTTAATTTATAGTACAAAATTAAGTAGCCGTTTAAGTGTAAAATGATAAAATGGTTCACGGTTGCATTAACTTTCTCCATGTGTTAATCTATTTGCTATCTAAATTCAATCATCTTTATTAGTGTTATTCTAGAGCTATTTGAAAATCATATACATGTTCATATTATAACACTCCCCCTTAATTGTCAAATGTGAGTTTTTATAAAGATTAGCTGCCTCGTTAAATCTTGAAAGGAAAAATTAAGTGGGATAAAAATCTTAACTAAGGAAAAAAAGTATAGCTTCGCCCTGAATAAAATATCTCACAATTTGACATCTTTTTGTAGCAATGATTTCTGCCTTCGCATTCCAATATTTTTACGCAGCTTTTCAAAAGTTGAGTTAGGTAGTGACTTCGTTAGCAAATCAGCCAGATTATCACATAATTGCACTTGTTGTACATCAATGTCACCATTTTCTTGTAGTTCATGCGTGTAGAAGAATTTTGGCAAGATGTGCTTGGTTCGGTCTCCTTTGATATATCCTTCCTTTAAATGTCTGATACAAGCCGTATTATCTTCAAACAAAATTGTAGGACTGCCTGAAATGCTTGATAATCCATATGATTCTCATACATGTTGGATGACAGACCTTAGCCAAATACATTCCCTGCTTGCTTCATGAATTGCCAATAACTTTGCGTGGTTTGATGAAGTTGTTGTCATAGTCTGTTTTGTAGATTTTCAAGAGATAGCGGTATCACAATATATAAATAGATAACATGTTTGTGATCGTCCAAAATGAGAAGCTGACATGTACCCAGCATCTGCATATCCAGTCACCTGTGATTTTGAACTATGTGGAATGAATAACCCTAGAACAATTGTCCCACGCAGATACCGGAATATGTGTTTGATCTCATCCCAATGCCTTTTAGTTGGATTAGAGCTGAATCTTTCCAACAGGTTCACAGTCTAAGCAATATCAGGTCTTGTGTTATTTGCAAGATACATGAGAGCTCCAATAACACTAAGATATGGAACTTCAGGCCCAAGTGCATCTTCATCTTCTTTTCTAGGTCGAAATGGATCTTTTTCAACTTTGAGTGATCGAACAACCATTGATGTCGTTCATGGATGAGCTTTGCCCATGTAGAACCGATCAAGAATTTTTTTTGGTATAAGTGGAATGATGAACAAGTATACCTGAAGATAAGTGTTCCACTTATATGTCTAAACAAAATCTCGTCTTACCAAGATCTTTCATTTCAAACTCATTTTTCAAATAAGTAGCAGCGTTAGTAATATCTTCAGAAGTACATACAATATTTAAATCATCCACATATACAACAATAATAACCAAATCAGTTGATGACCTTTTCAAAAATGCACATGAACACACTTGATTATTAACATACCCATCATGTAATAAATATTCACTAAGTCTGTTGAACCACATACGACCAAACTGTTTTAAGCCATATATTGACCGTTGTTATTTAACTGAGTATAAATGTCGATGCTTAGTTTCATTTATCTTTAATCCTTCAGGAATTTTCATATAAATATCACTATCAAGTGATCCATTAAGGTAGGCTGTAACGACGTCCATGAGACGTGTTTTCAATCTTTTCATACAAGCTATACTTATCAGAAAATGAAAAGCGACTCCATCCATCACAGGAGAGTAAGTTTCCTGGTAATCGAATACCGGCCTTTGAGAGAATCCTCGGGATACCAGTCGGGCCTTGTATCTCATAATTTCATTTTCATACAAAGGCCCATCAATTCCCAACGGGGATCACACCAGATGGTGTTTGGACTACAGGTCCAAATACATTTCTCTTGCGCAAGGATTGCAGTTCTTCCTGTATTGCAATTTTCCATTTTGGCCAATCATCTCTTTGTCGGCATTCTTCCACACTTTGTAGTTCAGGATCGAAGTTCATAATAATATAACATGCCACTGAAAAAGCATATACATCATCAACCTCAATACTTCCACGATCCAGTAATCCCCATTATGTACATAAATCAGTGAGATCATATAATTTCCAGGTGCCTTTGCTTCTATTCCAGCATGTTCCACTTCAAGGGCAATATCTTATTCTGGAGGAAATACCACTTCTAGTAGTTTTGTCACAGCCACTTCAAGGGCTTTAACCTCTTCCGGAGGTGACACCGCTTCTGGGGTATTTGATATAGCCACTTCATGGGCTTGAACCTCTTCAGGAGGTAATACCACTTCTAGGGTATTTTCTGGAACACTTGCCACTTCAGGGGAATGTCCTATCAATTTCGCTAAATCATTTTGTGTATGCACATGAGCTACCGGGTGTTCGACATAGATTTCTACTGATATACAATAATCATTAAAAGTAGTAGGTGTAAATTCAACGACATTATCTAGTTAAATTAATTTGATGGGATTATCAGGAAATTGGACTCGTAATTTGATTATTTGAGCAAGAAGCTTGGCAAAAGTTATATTTCTGGTCGAGAGTAGACATACAGAATACCATCTAGTTGAAGCATCGATTAGAACCATGAAATATCTAAAGGGTCTAGATGATGGATGAATAGGACCACATATATCACCTTAAATTCTTTCTAAGAAATTTGGAGACTCGTTTCAAAGTTTAACTGGAGATGGTCGAATAATTAGTTTTCCCAAAGAACATGCTGAACAAGGAAGTTCATCACATGGTATGACCTTCTGATTCTTAAGGGGATGTCCTGTAGAATTTTCTATAATACAACGCATCATGGATACTCCTGGATGACCAAGTATTTCATGCCAAAGGGTGATTATTTTGGGTCTATAACTTTGGGAGTTGTGACATTGTGAGACTCGGTGACTTCAATTTCGGTAGCATATAATCCAGAGGAGATTGATTATAATTTTTCTAAGATATTCTTATGACTTGAGATAGTTGAGGTGATAAGAAGATATTCTTTTTCATCTTCATTAGTGGTTTCTACGTGTAAACCATTAAGACATATATCTTTAAAACTTAAAAGATTTCTAGTGGATTTGCGAGAATATAGATCATCATGTATGTAAATTTGTGTTTTATTTGGTAGTATAAAACTAGCTTTTCCAAAACCTTCTATTATATCTGATGTGCCTGAAATTATCTAAAGATGTGAGTTGGTTTTAGTCAATTGTGACAAATATTTCCGATTTGATAAGATTGTGTGAGTAGTTGCGCAGTCAGCAATGCATATTTCTCCCATATTTATCCTGTGTACATATAAGTGAACAACAATTTTTTTAATACAAACAACGTACATGATACAAGAACATAAAACAAGTACATGAAAGAAGAATATTAAAACAAGCACGTCCAAAACATAACACCAAAGAAATACAAATGAAATCTAGTGATCTAAATCATAATAAAGGTTAGCACTAGTGTCTAGTTCATTTGAGGTCTTGTTGTTTGTTTCTTCACCTAGATTATGACTAGCAAAGTTTTTTTCAACCCTTTTTCCATTATTCTTTTTATGCCTCGTAGAGGTCAACTAAATGTTTCGGTGTGCGATAAGTACGTCTCCAGTACCCATGGGCCCCACATCTGAGACTGATATCCCTAGTATCTACTTCTTGCGGTGCCTTCCTTTTATTTGGCGCTCCATGTTACCACTTCTGATGGCCAGAGTTGTTATAACCATCACGCTGCCACTTCAGGTGGCTAGAGTTATAATAATTTCGAAACCGGCCTAAAAAATTTTCATGCCCACGGTTTCTTCCGTAACCTCGTCCTCCTCTATGCCTGTTCCTACACTCATTCTTCTGGAAGGACGTGTTAGGTACTTCAGGTAACTGGGCAGAGCCTGTGGGACGAATTTGATAATTTTTCAGTAACAACTCATTATTCTTTTCAGCAAAAAGAAGAAGAGATATTAGCTCGCTATACTTCCAAAAATTGTGCTCCATATAATATTGTAATAGAATCATAGTGTTGGGATGAAAGGTTGAAAGGGTCTTTTTTATCATTTCAGCATCAGTAATATTTTCACCACGCATGATCAGTTTTGAGCTTACATTGAATAAGGCAGAATTATATTCAGCGACAGATTTAAAATCTTGCACCTTATATTTATCCATTCATAAACGGGCATGTGGCAAATGGACAAGTTTTTGGTGATCAACCCTATCTTTGAGATTGGTCCAAAGGGTAAGTGGCCTTTTGACAGTCAGGTATTCAGATTTCATATTTTCATGGATGTGGTGTCTAAGAAAAATGATAGCTTTGGCATTTTAATCAACAGTTGGGTTTTTCCGGATTCTATGGTGTCTTTTAGCCAGTTATCACTAAGATGTAATTTCGCATCAGGCACCCAAGGCAAATAATTATCCCCAGGCACATCCAATGCAACAAACTCTAATTTTGCAAATTTTCTATTCTGAATGTAAAATAAATATTAAAACGTGATATAATGCGTCACATAAATATTTAAACAATTATTTCCAAATAATAACATATATGATATAATTAAAACAAAAGTTACGACGGCATATCCAGCCAGAAAGTTTTTGGGTAATATTTGACGACATAGCCTTCTTTGTAGCATTTAAACTGTAATATAAATGAATATATAATTAATGATAATATTTAGAATAAAATAAGTAAATTTAAATCGTGCCTCTTTTTGTTGAACAAACTTCAGTTGACATAGATTCGTGAATAATGTTAAGTCGTACTTCTTATATGTAGAAACTCAGGATCCTTTATCTGGCAGGACCGATTGTTCATTCCTTTTCTCGAGTATAAGTTTGGGTAGAGACTCTTCCTTCTTCTAATAAAATTAACCGTATTTTTTGAATAAGCTCCGGCAGAAACTCGTGCCGATAACGTATTATAAATTTAAATATGGAGAATATGCTAATAACTCGAGAGAAGAAATATGATATGTATTGTATTTATATTTGCTAATGATGGTGCAAAGAAGTGGAAGTATTTTCTATTTCAATGTACCAAATGAGATGGTCTGATGTTCAATTTATAGTACAAAACCAAGTAGCCGTCTAAGTGTAAAATGATAAAATGGTTCAAGGCTGCATTAACTTTCTTCATGTATTAATCTAAATGCTATCTAAATTCAATCATCTTTATCAGTGTTATTCTTGAGCTATTTGGCAATCATATACATTATATCAGAACATACTAAAATCAGAACTTATATCAGAACTTAAGGCCGTCAGGATTTATATCATGACTTAAGTGCGGATACTTCAGATAAGGAATGCGGCTGATTTACAGGAGATGATCTGGACTAAAATAAAAGAAGATATGCATGAAGAGTTGGACAGCTAGAAGACTTGTAGAAGATAATATATGATTGATATATTTTAGGAGACAAAATTATATTCCATATCAATTAGAAGATATCTTGTAACTGTGTACTATATAAACACAGCTTATGGTTTACACTATATGTGTTATCATTGACGAGTACATTATTCATTGTAACCCTAATAGCTCTTAGTGATATTGTTCATCACTGAGAGAGTAGTTTAACCTACTTTGTAACAGAGCTTATTATATTGAATAAACTTGTTTACTGTTACATACTTGTGTTCTAAATCGATTTGATTGTATAAACACTATATTCAACCCCCTTCTATAGTGTTGTGTGACCTAACACATGTAGTCTTAAAGTTTGCACCCTTTTTTTACTAACATGGTTTCCCGTTAGAACATCTCGAATAGACTCCTAATTCATTCTTAAAAATGATATAAAAAATATAATTCTTCACAAGTTATTACATCGGTTAATGTTTTAAACTCCACAATGCTCTTTATTCATAATTGAATAATAAACCAATTCCACTATAACAAAAAATTGTGCAATGATTGGTAGACATAAAAATTTTATTAATAAAATATTAGTTAAGAGCTACTAGTTGTTTTTTAAAGCGAGAAGAGATAAGAGGCTCTTAAAGCTTTAGAGAGCCTTCTGTTGGAGCTTTGGAGCTTCATATTTATCAATGCTCTTGGGGTCTATTTTGAATGTCTGAGGCCTATTTGGGATTATGATTCGAGTCTTGGTGAGTTCTAGTGGGCCTGGGCTGAATTTTGGAGGCAGGAAGTAGGCCCCAGATAGGTTATTTGATCTGGGAGGTGGGTAATGTCATATAATGTTTCTCTTGGTTTCCGTTTTAGTTTTTATTTTAATGTTTTTATCACTGTATATATGTATATATATAAAGTTAGTTTCTAGACAAGACCCTATTAAAAATGCGAGAACCATTTAAAATGAGATTTAAATTTGTTTAGCTCATTTTAAGATTATACTATTTTAAAATATTCATTAACATTATAATAGGCAGTACATAATTTTTAAAATCAAGATTTGAATCAACAATATTAAGATTCAAAAACATATTTTTAAAATTGTTAAGATTCAAAATTAGATTCAAAACTTTTTTTCTTGATTTTTTTAAAAAAATCAAACAAATTATTGTTTGTAACTAATTTCATGGAAGCACTACGAAAATAAAAAATATTTACACATTTTTTCTGTCTAGAAATTAAGTTTTAAAAAAGTATATATATATATATATATGTATTTATATATAAAGTCAGTTTCTAGATAGGACCCTCTTAAAAATGAGAGAACCATTTAAAATGAGATTCAAATTTTTTAGCTCATTTTAAGATTATAATATTTTAAAATATTCATTAACATTATAATAGGTAGTACATAATTTTTAAAATCAAAATTTGAATCAACATTATTAAGATTCAAAAACAAAATTTTAAAATTGCTAAGATTCAAAATTAGATTCAAAACTTTTCTTCTTGATTTTAAAAAAAAAAATCAAACAAATTATTGTTTGTAACTAATTTCATGGAAGCACTACGAAAAAAAATATTTACACCTTTTTTCTGTTTAGAAATTAAGTTTTAAAAATGATTCTCTCGTCAGCTTTCAAGACATATACCTCTTAAAAGGGAACGAGAGAATCATTTTTAAAACTTAATTTCTAAACAGAAAAAAGGTGTAAATATTTTTTTTCGTAGTGCTTCCATGAAATTAGTTACAAACAATAATTTGTTTGATTTTTTTTTTAAAAATCAAGAAGAAAAGTTTTGAATCTAATTTTGAATCTTAGCAATTTTAAAAATCTGTTTTTGAATCTTAATAATGTTGATTCAAATTTTGATTTTAAAAATTATGTACTACCTATTATAATGTTAATGAATATTTTAAAAATTTTGATTTTAAAAATTATGTACTACCTATTATATATATATACGGGCAAGTAAAGTTCTATGCAGAGCACTATTTCATCGGAGATCGCCTATGTTCTGCAATCAAAATATTATAAATTTATTATTTTGTGAAGTATGTTCTACGAATATCACTAATTCATTAAAATTGTTGAAGATCCTTTAAGTTTAATAAATAAAATATGTACGTTCTGCAAACTGAACAAAAACAAATGTTCTACAAACTAAATATGTTTCGTAGAATAAAACATCTTGTAATGCTATACATGCAGTACATATATGATATTTAGGATTTTGAATAAAATAATGATATTTGCAGCACATAATTCTCAAAATAATACGTTTTAAAATATTTTTATGCAAGGTTTTACTTGCAGAACATAAGTGGTCTCCAAGGTCTCTAACAAAAAGGTGGTCTCCATATACTTTACTCTATAGGAAGGCTACTGTAATAAAAACCAATTTTAGGATAGAAACTAGAAACCAAATATATTTTTTAAAATTACTTCGGAATATAACACATATGATATGCAAATCGATCGTTGAGAGATGGAGAAAAATACAGTAAAGTCGAATTTAAAAAAACTTACCGTTTGACGAAAAAAATTAAATTAAAAATGGAGGGGAAAAGCTGATATTGTGTGCAGGAGGGTGTAGATTAGTTGGGTGTGGTAATTTTAGGAGGCCATTAGATTCGATTGATTTAATGACTTAGATTAGTTTTTAGTTTCTATTTTATATTTAGTTTCTATTTTGATCATTTGCCTATATATGTATATATTAGTTAAAAAGGATAATCAATTAGTTATGTTAGATATATTTGATAATGTCATGACTAATATGATTTATGTTTAGTTTTCAAATCTTACTTAAACAGGACAAATCAGTACTTAACTGAAATCAGCACTTATACTGAAGTCAGAACTTAAGTCATCAGTACTTAAGGTTCAGGAGATATTTATCAGAAAATAATATCAGGACTTAAAGGAAACGTTCAGATAAGGAAGGCGGCTGATTAAAGGAAGAGAAGATCGAGACAAACGTAAGAAGAGATATGCATGAAGAAGGAATTCTATGAAGAATAGAATACTTGGAAGAAAAGATATCTGATTGATATATTTTAGGAAGCAGAATTATATTCCATATCAATTAGCGATTATCTTGTAACTGTGTAGTATATAAACACAGACATAGGGTTTACACTATAAGTGTTATCATTATCGAGAATATTATTCATTGTAACCCTATCAGCTCTCGTGATATTTGTTCATCACTGAGAGAGGACAGTTCCATACTGTAACAGAGTTTATTGCTTTGAATAAAGTCTGTTTTCTGTTACTTGTGTTATTAGAATTCGATTTGATGGTGCTATACACTGTATTCACCCCCCTCTACAGTGTGTGTGACCTAACAAGTGGTATCAGAGCCTATCTGTTAACACACAAACAGTTTAAGATCCAAAAAAATCATGTCTGAAGTAGAAACTCCAACTAAGCCCACCAAAACTGAAGAACCTCCAAAGACACAAATCCATAGTCGATATGAGACTATTAGAGTTCCCATTCTGAAGCCATCTGAATATCCCGTATGGAAGGTGAGGATGACCATATTTCTGGAAGCAACTGATCCAGAATATCTTGACAGAATCAATGAAGGGCCTCACAAACCAACCAAGCTCGCTGTTGCAGGTGAAACAGCAAAGTTAGTACCAAAGGAGAAGAGCGACTACACTGCTGAAGATATTGCTTCAATTGCTAAGGATGTTAAGGTACGACACTTACTGCATAGTGCCATTGATAATGTAATGTCAAATAGGGTAATTAACTGCAAGAATACAAAGGAGATATGTGATGCCTTAGAAACAAGGTGTCAGGGAACTGATTCGATTAAGAAGAACAGGAAGAAAATACTCACTCAAGAGTATGAACACTTTAAATCAAAGGCTAATGAGTCATTGACTGATTTATATGATAGATTTGTCAAACTCTTGAACGATTTGTCACTGGTTGATAAGGAGTATGATCTTGAAGATTCAAACCTTACATTCCTGTTAGCTCTTCCTGAAAGCTGGGATTTGAAGGCAACAACTATAAGAGACAACTATAATCTTGATGAAACGACTCTTGATGAAATTTATGGGATGCTCAAGGCTCATGAACTTGAGATGGAACAAAAAAGCAAGAGGAAAGGAGGAAAGTCAAGGACAGTTGCTCTTAAGGCTGAAGAAGAATCCCCCAAGGCAGCTACCTCAAGGAAAGGCAAGGGAAAAGCGCTCATCACAAAGTCTGATACTGAGTCATCAAGTTCTGATAGTGATGATGACTCAGAATCTGAAAGCTTGCCTGAGAAGGATGTTGATGAAGAGATGATGAAGCTGTGTTGTTATGGTGAAAGGAATCACAAAGATTGCATACAGGAAGTTCAGGAAGGGAAAGAAGTTTTCCAGGAAAGGTGCAAGTTCTGATAAGAAGAATTTCAGAAAATCTGAAGGCAAAGGAAGGAAGTCTGACAGAGGAGATTACATAAATGTCAAATGCTACAATTGTGGTGAGAAAGGCCACATATCTCCTGATTGCAAGAAAGTGAAGAGTGACAAAGGCAAGGCTCTTGTCACAAAGAAGAAAAACTGGACAGATACCTCAGATTCTGAAAGTGAGGAGAATTATGACTTGATGGCGAATGCTGATATGGCAAGTGCTGAAAGCAGTTCTGAAGCTGCTGAGTTAAAGGTACCTCAAACTACTTATGCCTTTCATACTGATGATATTAATGAGTTGAGAAGATATCTTAAAACCATGTTCATTAGCTATAGAGATCAAACTTTAACATGTGAAAAATTAACTTCTGAAAATCTTGCTTGTAAAAAGAGGAATGATTATTTAAAAAAAGAGTTAGTCATGTTCCATCAAACTCAGAAAGATAGAGATGATGCTTTCTATGTTAGGGATGAATTACTTAAAATGAATGAATCTCTAAAAACTGAGTTAGAGAAGGAAAGAGGGATTATCAGGACTTGGACTAACTCTGGCAGAACAACTCAGAATTTGTTAAGTAGTGGAAACTGGAAAGAGGGCTTAGGTTATGGAGATGATAAGAATGATAAAGGAACTGTAGAAATTAAGCCTATAGTTGTTAAACAAAAATCAAAGTTAAAACCTGTTAAGTTTGTAGCTGTAAAGTCTGATACTGAGAAATCAGAAGTTAAAAAGGAATTAACTTCTGACAAACTAAAATAGGAAAATACAATTGAAGTAAACGTAGGCTTAATGACAAAGAAGCAGCTTAAGCATAAGCTGAAAAAAGTTAAGAATGCAAACAAGGTAAAATCACCTAGGAAAAATAGGAATGGAAAGGAAGGTGTGAATAAAAGCAATGATTATAAGCCTGTTCCTGATGCTCCTAGAAAAATGTGTCATAATTGTGGAAGTTCTAACCATCTGGCTTCTTTTTGCAGGAAGAATAAGAACATAAACTCCTTACCTTCAAAGTCAGGAGTTAAGAGTCAGTCTGTTAGATATAAGCCATAAAATACTTGTTTTCATTGTGGTAGTTTATGGCATTCCATTTATTCTTGTAAGGAATATCATAGTTTTTACTATGATTATTATCAATTAAAACCTTCTTTAAAGAAAGTTAGCATTGTTCTTTCTAGTATAAGTTCTGATACAAAGTCTGATAGTGTAAATGCTGATAAGAAAAATGTTAACATAAACTCCGATGCTAAATCCGCTGCAAATGTTAACAAACTTAATAAGGCCACATGATCCAAGCAAGTCTGGGTCCTTAAAACTAATCATTAGTGGTCGTTGTGATTGCAGGGCAACAAGAAAAACATCCTAGTTCTGGATAGTGGATGTTCAGGACATATGACTGGAAATAAAGCCCTGCTATCAGACTTTGTGGAGAAGGCTGGCCCAAGTGTTTCTTATGGAGATGGCAATATTGGAAAAACATTGGGATATGGCAATATCAATCATGGGAATGTCATCATTAAAAAAGTAGCTCTGGTCTCAGGACTTAAACACAATCTGCTGAGTGTTAGTCAAATCTATGACATAGGTTATCATGTGGATTTCTTTGAAGAACACTGTGAAGTTGTAAGTAAATCTATAGGAAAAGTTGTTCTGCAAGGTTACAGGCGTGGTAACATTTATGAAGCCAAGCTTTCAACAAGTACTGATGGTTCTGCAATCTGTCTGATGAGTAGAGTATCAATTAAAGAAAGCTGGAAATGGCACAAGAAACTCTCTCATTTAAATTTCAACAATATAAATGAACTGGTCAAGAAAGATCTTGTGAGAGGACTGCCAAAGTCAGTATTTGCTCCTGATGACCTTTGTGATTCTTGTCAGAAAGCTAAACAAAGGAAATCTTCATTAAGAGCAAGACTGAATCATCAATTCTTGAGCCTTATCACCTACTACATGTTGATCTATTTGGTCCGGTGAATGTCATGTCTATTACAAAGAAGAAATATGCTATGGTCATAGTGGTTTTGTTCACCTGATACACATGGGTGTATTTCTTGCACACTAAAAGTGAAACTCCATATATCTTAATTGATCATGTCAAGCAACTGGATAAATTGGTCAAAGATTCTGTGAAGATAATAAGAAGTGATAATGGCACTGAGTTCAAGAATTTGATCATGGAAGAGTTCTGCAAAGACCATGAAATTAAGCAGGAATTCTCTGCTCCTAGAACTCCACAGCAAAATGGAGTTGTTGAAAGAAAGAATAGAACTCTTATTGAAGCTGCACGAACTATGCTTGATGAAGCAAAGCTACCAACATATTTTTGGGCTGAAGCTGTGCAGACTGCTTGTTTTACTCAGAATGAAACACTCATTAACAAGCATGGAAAGACACCATATGAGATGGTAAAGAAAAAGAAGCCAAATCTGAAGTATTTTCATGTATTTGGATGCAAGTGTTTTGTTCTTAAGACTCACCTTGAATAGCTATCCAAATTTGACTTAAAAGCTGATGAAAGAATATTTGTTGGATATCCACTTTCCACAAAAGCCTTTAGAGTCTACAATTTAAGAACAAGGGTTGTAATGGAATCTATCAATGTCTCTTTTGATGATACGAAGATTACTGGACTTGAAGATTTCAATGATCATGATCAGCTGAGATTCGAAAATGAAGACTCAAATTCTGATACTGAAAATCCTGAAAGTCTAAATCCTGATAATGCAAACTCTGATGGATTAAACTCTGATGTTATTGAAACTGTGGTGACTACGTCCAAGGAAGATGCACCTGTGCAGGGGGAGCATACTGAAGATATATCCACATCTCAAAAAGCATCAGAATATACAACTGGCTCTTCAAGTTCTGATTCATCAAGTTCTGATAAGCCAAGTTCTGATAGTTCTGAAAACTTAAATTCTGAAGGATCCAACTCAGAGAGCATAGTTTCAGGGGGAGCATCAGAAAATATTGATGAAGATAGCATGGATAATGGGGAAGCATCCAGTTCTAGGGAAAACCTTCCATCTGCAAGGAAGTGGACTAAATCATATACACCTGACTTAATTATTGGAAATCCTGATGCAGGTGTAAGAACTAGAATAGCTACTTCAAGTGAATGTCTTTACAATTCTTTTCTTTCTCAGACTGAACCAAAGAAAGTGGAAGAAGCTCTTCAAGATGCTAATTGGGTGCAAGCAATGCAGGAAAAGTTGAATGAATTTGAAAGAAACAAATTATGGACCCTAGTGCCAAGACCAAAGAACAGATCTGTTGTTGGTACAAAGTGGGTATTCAGAAACAAAACTGATAGTGATGGCATAATTACAAGGAATAAAGAAAGGTTGGTTGCCAAAGGATATTCTCAACATGAGGGAATTGATTATGATGAAACATTTGCACCAGTTGCTAGATTGGAAGCCATAAGAATATTTTTGGCTTATGCTACTCATAAAAAGTTTACTGTTTTTCAAATGGATGTGAAAAGTGCTTTTCTTAATAGAGAATTGGAGGAGGAAGTATATGTTGAACAACCTCCAGGCTTTGTAGATCCCAAATATCCAGATCATGTCTACAGGCTTGATAAATCACTTTATGGCCTTAAGCAAGCTCCAAGAGCATGGTATGAGACTTTAGCTCAGTTTCTTCTGGAAAGTGGATTTAACAGAGGAACTATAGACAAAACACTATTCTACCTCAACCATGGAAAGGACTTACTTCTGGTTCAGATATACGTTGATGATATCATCTTTGGTTCTACAAATGACAGACTTTACAAGAATTTTGCCAAACTATGCAGTCAAGATATCAAATGAGTATGATGGGGGAACTTAGCTATTTTCCGGGCCTTCAAGTCAAGCAGAATGAAGAAGGCACTTTTATTTGTCAAACCAAGTACACCAGAAATTTGCTGAAGAAATTTGGAATGCAAGATTGTTCAAGTGCATCCACTCCCATGGCCACTGCAACAAAACTGGATAAGGATACTGGTAAATCAGTAGATATTACTGATTACAGAGGTATGATTGGCTCTCTACTCTATCTAACTGCTAGTAGACCTGATATCATGTACGCTACCTGTCTTTGTGCAAGATTTCAAGCAGATCCAAGAGAACCTCACTTAATAGCTGTGAAAAGAATTTTCAAGTATCTTAAAGGAACAGCTGATTTGGGATTGTGGTATCCTAGAAAATTAGATTTTAAACTAATAGGTTACTCAAATGCATATTTTGCAGGTTGTAAAATTGATAGGAAAAGCACAAGTAGAAGCTGCCAATTTCTTGGAGGCAGATTGGTTTCTTGGTTTAGCAAGAAATAAAAGTCAATTTCCACATCAACTGCAGAAGCAGAATACATTGCTGCAGGAAGCTGCCGTGCACAAATTCTTTGGATGAAGAATCAGTTACTGGATTACGGGTTAACATATTTTAAAATCCCTATTTACTGTGATAATCAAAGTGCTATTGCTATGACAGGTAATCCAGTTCAACACTCAATGACAAAGCACATCAGTATTAGGTACCACTTCATAAGGGAACATGTGGATGAAGGTACAGTGGAATTGCACTTTTTTTCAACAGATCAACAACTAGCAGATATCTTCACAAAACCACTATGTGAAGCTACTTTTACAAGATTGGTAAATGAACTTGGAAGGGTTTCAGGTTCTTTCTCTAAATCTGCTTAGCTTTTGTTCTGATGCATCAGACTTTACGATCAGTATTTACAGATATTACTCTCTTTTTGTATTCTGTGCCTAATTGAAAATTGCTTAAGTACTGATTGTTGTCTGATGTGAATTTCTAAACTCTGATAGTGAAATGACTGTTTCTGTGACTATTCAATCCTATGAGGATTCCTGTGCTACATGCTGACCAAGTAGTCTTTAATATACTAAAGATCCCATGTTTGAAGTAATTATTTATGTGGAAATCTCTTAACACAAGCAAACTCTGATATTGAGCTTAGTTCAATTTACTTTGTGTATCTTATTACTAAGTGAAAAACTAGAATAATGCTTCTTATCTATTAAGTCCTGATGTTAGTAAATCTGATGGATGTACTAAGTGCTGATAAACCTCACGTATCAAAAGAAAAAGGAAAAGAAATGGGAATAAAAATCAGGTACTCCTTTGAGATCTAGAGTAAAAAAAAAGTGGAAGGGATGACCCAAGTGCATTGCTGGTATTAAGTAATATGCATCACAAAAGCAAAAATAAATATTTTTCTTGGTGACTTTTCACACTCTATGATTACTGGAGAAATACTCTGATAATAGCATAAATTCTGATAAGCAGTCGTGACTCACTTACACTGAGAAGCCACTGTAAAATGGAATTTCAAAAGATGCATAAAATAAGCACAAAATAGTTGAGGTGGACTCATGCATGAACTCATTCAATAGTAGGCTTCAGAATAATGACAGATTTTAAGTAAAGTTCTTAGTTATGCCTTATTTCTAAGATGTCCTGAAGTGAATCAGACTTTACTCTTTGTCTGATATTTCGCTTAATGCACACACTTACACTCCATATGAATGATGAAATTTACTGTGGCGATCAATGTTGTTTTCGATGAACAGTTTATGTGTCATATTGTATAAATTCTGAGGACATGTTCTGATGGAAGTTCTGATGATTAAGTTCTGAAGAACCGAAATCAGAATTTGTGTGAAGAATTACAGAAATAGGCAGTCGACTTTTCGAGTTAAGAAATCATGTTCTGATGACTGTTAAGTTCTGATATAAGTCTAAGTGCTGATATTAAATTCTGATTCTTTCCTTGACTTATTTGTGGTTAAAATCTTAAACAGTCTTATTTTAAATCAAAATATGTTTGGGTGGAATATTAACAGTCAATACAATTAGGGTTAGTGGTACACGTCCATGCACAATAATATTTACTTGTTTCTTGTGCGCATTAAACCCTGTTTTACACTTCCAATGGCTGTTTTTATTCTCCTCAGTCTAGGGAGACGAGGTAGAATTATTTCTACCTGTCAGCATTAAATTTTCCTTGCGTCTCCTGGCATTCTATTGCCTATATAAACCAACACTTCACTCCGGTCAGTACATCTCTCATTTTCTCTCATTTTCTCTAAAACTCTCAAGCTCTCAATCTCATCTATGTCTCTCTCATCACAATCATGGTGAACTACAACTTAGCTCTAAACTATGATACTTTCTCTCTCACCTTGAGCTGTCCAGATTGGCAGCAGGAATGGCATGTTACTGCCATTCCTGATGAGGTTTGGGACTCTATTCCCCAAGACGTTCTGACAGACCTCTTGTTCTTCAATATGGATTACCATCGCCATGTTGAGCGACTGGAAGAAGAACGGTTGGAAGCTCTTCGACAGCAGGAGCGAATCATTCGTCTCGTTGTTCTGTTTGTAGAAAGTAGGAAGAAGAAATAGGATTTGTAGCTTAGGACAATCTTGTAATGTTGAGCTGTAATTTAAATTTCATGAATGTATTTTCTCAATATATTAATGGAATTTTCTATTTTTGCAAGATTTTATCTCTGAGTTGTTTGAAATTCTGATACATTTTTAAATCATGATTTATCCATATTCTGATGACCATATTATTGATACAAATCAAGTTCTGATTCTGACGTGGCAGTACCTGTTTACTTGATTTATTTTCTGGTCATTCTCTCACTTGGTGTATTTTTACAGAATATTGGTTTCGCAGTGAAAATGATTTTATAAGTGGGAACAGTTTAAATTTTAAATTAAAACTGAATTACCTTAATTAATGGGATTACTTGGTAAGTGGAACGGTTTTTCCTTGAAAAACTGCATGTGATAAGTAATAATTACTGTTTTCCCGTGCCCATTAATTATTCTTTACTGCTGCATGTCTGACAGGTGTCCAACGGTTACTTTTTCTACCGTGTATAAGTAAAAGAGAGAGGAGATTGTAAAATATTTTATTTACTTTCACACTTTATCTCTCTTTCTTTACTTCTATTCTCTTTCATCTCCTGACGTTGTTTTTCATACAGACATTTTATCAAACACCTTACGGGCAACCTTAATTCTCAATTTTTCTCATGGCACCTAAGGATTTGATCATAGATGGAGCCAAGTTCGTTCCCAACAACTATGCTGCAATCTTAAATCATGATGAAGCTCCATCTGAGTTGCACTTTGTGCAAGATCTTCTAGCACACAATGAAATTGGGTATGCATTGACCCAACCTCAAGTCATTTCCAGCCGACAAGTTCTGACGTTTTGGCGGACTGGGCATTCTGACAATGGTGGTGCTACTGGTACTCCCAGTATTATTTTCGAAGTAAATGATGTTGAGCATGTGGTAACTCCTGGAGCAGTTCGCAAAGCTCTACATTTACCAGAAGGCTGCATTTTCTCAACAGCGGAGTAACCAGTTCTACAGCAGCTCATGGCCAATTTGGGGTATGCGAAGAGTTTGGCCAAGCTTGGACAGTTGAAAAGAGCACATATCAGAAAGCAATGGAGCTTTTTCTTCGACTGCATCACTAAAGCCTTCGGGAATAAGTGTTCCAACTTTGATGTCATTCCAATCATGAGTCAGCACATCGGGTATGCTATTATTCACCAAACTCATTTTGATTTTGCAAGTGTTGTGCTAGGCTTTATTGGGGATAGGATGACAGAGGATAGAGATGTAGTTTACTTTGCTAGATTCTATCAGCTTATATATACCTTTTGCTGTGATAATGAACCCTAACCAGCCAGTTCTTTATTTCCACCTTTTAAACTTGCAAAACGTGCTTTTAATGACTTGGTAAATGCTGACCTTAAGAAAAAGGTGGTTAGACCCTTACAGATACCTCAGTCTGTAAAACAGATCTTGGTAAATGCGGATCCTCTAACCTACAGATCTGTTTACCCTGATGTACAACCCACCACCATAACCCAGACAACTCAACAACCATCAGAACATACCACACATACACCTCACTCTACTCAACCTTCTGTCAGAACACATCTCAAAACTTTACAGATACCTCAACCATCATCATCATCAGCACATACTGTGAAGCCTTCATCTTCCAAGCCCAAGATGACAAAGACTGTACCTCAAACACCACAGAAGAGAAGGAGGATTGTTCTGAGAGATGAATCAGATAGTGAGGAACAGGTTCCTGTATCAGAACCTGTCATGAAAGAAGTTGAGAAGGTCTCTTCTCAGAAGGATACTAGTATTGGGGGATCTAAGCTTCTCAAAAGGCTTAGAAGAATGTCTTATGTTGAAACTCCCAAAGAATCTCCATCTTCAAAGAGATACAAGAAATAGAGAGCTCACATGCCAGTTTCAGAGGATGAGGATGAAGCAGCTACGGAAGGAGATCAGGAATCTCTGATCTCAAAAGAGCCAGAAATTGCTACAGCTACTGCTTCAACACCTCCATTGTCACCAACTTAGGAAGCTGCTACAGATAAAGCAACTACACCACCTGTGTCTCCTATTCATGAACCAGTATCTACTGCAGACCCAGGCATAAGTGCTGAAATTGTTATTCACAACCTGGTTGTGCCTGAGGTTCTCTACTTAGAAGCTCCAACAGCTCAAATTAATCCATCAACAACACCGCTTATTGATGCTAATGAAACTCCAGAATTGTGTACAACACCTTCTCTGCATCTAGATACTGATGATCAGAATATAGGTGAGCATTAGACTATGGATGTTGATCAGAACTTGGAAGCAGATCATCACTTAGAGGATGATGTTGATACCTCAATAGCTTCTCATACTGTTCTTTTATCAGAAGATGCTGATTCTGTAAGTTCTGATGCTGCAAATGCTGATGATACTGGTGATGCTGCTATAAATGCAGATGTTGATGAAGCTGGTCCTTCAGGACATGCACCTCAACAGACTTTTCCTAAATCTGAACTACTCAAGAAGTTTGTTCGAGGAGAAACACCAGTACCTTGGAGTGAAACTCCTAAAGGACAGGAGTGGACTAAGGAATGGAACACAGTTACTTTTGTTCCATCTGAAAAGATTCTTGCTGAGCATCTTGCAAAAGCTGATGAGTTCTTAGTTAATGAAGATTTCAAGACACAGCTAAGAGTTACTGCACTTACCACAAGGCATCTTCAAGGTCAACAGTCTGTTACTCAGGACAAGTTGAACAGGGTTCAAGAACTCTTAATGCGGTAAGATACACTTGTCAAGCTGGACAAGAAAAACTTTTTCAAACCTACCTTTGACAGAGTTGTTTACATTGAGAAGACCCAAGAGAAGCAACAGTCTCAGATTGATGAAATTTAGAAAAATCAAGCTTCTCAGTAATCTCAACTCAATGAAATCCAATCATCAGTGGAATTGCTTGTCTCTCTTCTCTTACCTGCTGATGCCAAAAAGGAGGAGAAAGTAATTAAGTCCAAATGCAAAACTGTTAAGACACTGAAGGGGAAGGATGATGAAAAAGATGACCAGGGAAACTTTGGAATGGGTGGAGGTCATGGTCAAGGTAGTGGTTTCTCATCAAGAAGAGCTGAAGCTACAAGTCATAGAACAAGTTCTGATACTGGAAAAAGAATTACTTCTGATACTGGTAAAAGAATAAGTTCTGATGCACTTTTGGATCTTGATGAAGAAATATCAAGACAGTTATTTCTGAAGGAAAATCCAGGAATGGACTTTGAGAGTCTGATGGAAGAAGAAGCTAGACTTAAGTCAGAAAAAGTCAATTCTAAATCTGAAGCTTCTATTGGTAAAAAGAAACTTCCTAAGGCCAAAGGCATTGTGATAAGAGAAAAGACAAATGTTAGAAAACCAAGGTTAAATCACAATTGCAGATAGATTTAAGGTCCAAAGGCAAAGAAAAAGTTGGTGAACCTATAAAGGTTTATGTTCCTCCTGTGGATGAAGAAATTACTGTTGAAGATGCTGATCTTACTCTGACTTCAAGGAAGATTTCTAAGACAACCTCTGACATGGTGTTAGGGCGAAATCATGCACTAATATTCACGCAAGTATACGCGTTCGCAAGTAATATAGAATACTTTCTAGTTCGTTCCCTCAGAGACTCAGACTAAGTTATTGTCTAATTTAACTCACTCATCAATGTATGATTACTTCTCAATGTTAAGATAATAACACTTAAAATTGTTGATTAAATATTAACTATAATTAACTACTTAATTAACCACTTAACTAACACTGCAATTTATCAATAATAAAACACTCATGAGATCACAACTTCATTATTACTTCCTTCTATAGCCATAGTTATTACCTTTAGCATGTGACAGTGATGATATTAATCGAATAACACAAAACTGATAAAAGCCAACTTTCATTGTACTAATACCATTCTACCAAACATCCACAATTAAGATAGAAATTGAATAGTCATCAACTATGTTGAGTTCCTATATGTCTACAGAAATTGACAACACAACGATTTAAGCACAAGTTATTCCTTTTGATTACATAGGGCAAATAAAACTGTTAGAGTTACCCACTAATCATGCACAACGTACATGAACCTATGCTAGCATGGCAAGTTCTAAATCTCAAGATCCACTGTCGCTTCACAAGAGATTAACACCCTATCTTATATGTTCGCGACGCACATAAGACGAATACGCACAACCAATACTAGATATCATGCAATCATCACACACTAAAGTATTAAACAATTAACTAAAGAATTCCATAATAAATCCGTTGCAACCCCACGATCACGATTAGCCCATAATAGAACTTATCGCCATCATGGGTTCATATGAAATCATGATAAACGAACACAAGAAAATAACAACTAAACTAATTATATTAAAACAGAGTACGTCACAAGAGTAAATAAGTCAAAGCAAGAAAACTAGCATCCAACGTTACAACGAAACAAGAATCACAAGAATATATGCTTCCTCTTCGTTGCTGTGTGCTAAATCGGTCTTCTTCCTTATCTCCTTCGCTTCTTGCAAAACACAATCTAAAACATAATCTCCTCTTAATACTCTGTGAAAAACGTCTCAAATCTACTTATATAATAGTCCCATAAAACTCAGATTACATAGAAGTTGGAAGCCAAACAGAAGTAGAAGTCTAAAATAATATATTATTTTCCCCGACCCTGCGCGGCCGCTCAGCATTTCTGCGCGGGCGCGCAAGGCTGCTGCGCGGCCGCTCAGCATTGCTGCGCGGGCGCGCCGGACCCTACTGGAAAATTTCCAGGTTTGCTCCGTTTCTTCGCCGTAATCTGCCCGTTCTTTTCCTCTCGCAATGGTGAACACATGCCAAGGCTTATTCTCGATGATTCCTCCTCCGAAATGCAACTAATACCCTGAAATACATAAACACTAGAAAAACGCATCAAATACACCAAATACTCGATTTCAAGACACCAATTTAAGCCATTTTAAGACGTTCTAAGTGGTATAAAATGCCACTTATCACACCCCCAAACTTAAATCGATGCTTGTCCTCAAGCGTCACAGACTCAAAAACAAATAAAAATATGCATGAATGCAATCTATATGAAAATGTAACGATCCCCCTTACTACAATTAACCAACCAAATTGTCACGTCTCAACGAATGCAGTTAGACACTAAAGATCAAGAAACTCATGCAAACGGACATACCGCCAGAAACGTGGTGTGTGCAAATGCTTAACAGATATGCTTCGGAACTAGACTAATTACTATGACTAGACTTTCCTCAAGGCAATCCTACGATTATACAAAGAATAAAAATTCTAGGCACAAAGTGATATACAACACTACAAGAACTTTAGAGCTTACTACGGAATCGTGCTTTTTATTTACAACGCAAATGCTTATTTGACCGTGCAGTGAGTGAGGTCCACAAAAGACTTATACAATGGTATCCATGTAACGAGCGTTAGGTTAGCGGATCCCAGACTCTAAAAGCCTTAGGTCACTAGGCACAAAGTCCCCTAAGAACTTAATAACTCGAATACCAAAGAGCCCACTCTTGATCAATTACGCAATTTTTTTTTTTTTTAACTCTGAGCAAGTGCGTTTCGCTCCATCTTGCTCAACCCTAGACTGCTCGCATAACATGCGAGCCGGCTACTAGCCATTTGACGCCTAGCCACAACTAGCAACAAATTCCATTTTTACTCCATTTTTTTTCTTTTTCATGCCTTTACCACAAGAACCTATTATCAAATTCTAAGCATAATAAATAGATTATCCTCGAAAATAATCAGATCATAACAACAATCTAGTCCTTCAGCATTCTCTAAGACTTAGTGACAATACAAGTGCTTCTAGCATGCATATCAACCTACACAACTTAATATCACTTTAATGCTATCACTACACTCGCATCAATATCACAATTCAGTCGATAAATCATTGCAAAAGGGATCATGGTATATGCATGAGCTATATGATATGACAACAAATAAAGCTATATAAAAAAACTATATGGTAAAAATTATGCAACTATATGAACTAACTATCATGAATATGCAACTATATGACACACACAAAATATTCCTTAACTACCACCCCCAAACTTAAAATCTTCACTGTCCCCAGTGAAGGTAGTAGAAAGGAACACAGGGTATACCTACTCGGAGTCATCATCATCATCACCCTCAGTGGGTGGAGTATCAGGCGGCGGGTATGCAGAGTCCTCACCAAAAACTGGCCACTGGATATCAGCTCCAAGGCCTCGAAAAGCAGTCCCTAACACAAGGGTGAGCTCCTGAGCAAACCTGCTCTGCGTCTCATACATGGCATCCATCCGCCGTGAAAGCATCCTATACTGGGCATCACCCATCCCAGCACCCTCCTGAGCTCTCGAAGAACTAGCCTCACCACGCCCTGGCCTGGCCATAGTAGCACCTCATGCTGGACGCCCTCCTGGAAGACGATAACCCAGCCCATGCTCCTCAGGCTCACCACCGGTCCACTCCTGCATCCCATTCAGAGTGCCAGAATCTATAGGAGCTGCTGGCAACTGCAACTGCTCTTGAGCCGGCCAGTTCACTCCTACTGCACGGCATAGCTTTGTAACCGTGGATGCATAAGGGATGTTCATATGCTTTGCTCCCCTCAAAAACTTCAGAATTCCTTGGTAGATAAACTCACCAAGGTCCACATAGTATTCCTCATTCAGAATTCCCCACAACAACTGTGCTCTCTCAACTGTGACCTCGTGTGCATGTGAAGAAGGCAAAATATTAGCGCATATAAATGCGTTCCATGCACGGGCATACCTGTTCATGGCGATCGCCGGAAAGTGACGATACTCATTATTGGCTGGACTGCGGTTCCAAACTGTGCCCGGTCGACAGAGAGTCGCACAAATCAAATCCAAGTCAAAATCCTCAGCAGTCTTTTCATTCCAGTTCTCTTCCTCGGGCTTCCTCTCTCGCTGTCCAATCATTCGGCGAATCGCCGCAGGATGATAATCAACCGTCAGCCCCCGAACTACAGAAAACCCATTCTTTTCAGCCTTCGCCTTCGCGTAGAACTCGCGAACAACACTCATCGGTACTGCTTCGGGTGACTCACAAAAAGCTATCCACCCCTTCTCTGCAATCATGGCCAACAACTCACCATCCCTCCCTGATGGTAAAAACCCCCTCTCCTTCAGAATCGGGTTCCCCAACAGCCTAGTGTACTCCTCCTCCGCGGCTCTGTCAGTTAACCGAGGCCTCGCAGCAGTACCCCTTGATGAATCAGCAGTAGGAACTGTGCTGCTGCTGTCAATAGTGCGTGCTCTCTTGGGTGCCATTGATTTGTGAATAAAAGTGTGTAAGAACTGATTTTTGATGTTTATGAGAGGATTTAAGTGTAGGAAGTTGTGGGAGATATGTAGGATAGGTGTATGTATATATAGGGTGTGGAGTAGGTTAAATTAGATTAGGAGTGGGGTTGAGTGATTAAATCATGGGGTAATGGGAAAAGAATTCGTGGATTTATGGGCTGTAATGGGTTTTTGTGTTTTTGTTTTTGTTTTTTTTTTTTTTTTCTGAACTGTAAAAAAAATTTCTGGAACTCGACCCCTGCGCGGCCGCTCAGCAATTCTGCGCGGGCGCGCAGCAAGCTGCGCGGCCGCTCAGCATAGCTGCGCGGCCGCTCAGCATAGCTGCGCGGCCGCTCAGCATAGCTGCGCGGGCGCGCAGAGGGTCTCTGGAAAAAATAATTTTCAGCCCCTGTTTTCTGATTTTTTTGTGTTTTTGGATAGGTTATTAACTTCTAAGGGTTCCTGTAACAACAATTCATGGGTTGCCTCCCACGCAGCGCTTCTTTTTCGTCATTAGCTTGACGTTCCGTTCCTTTCTCACGTAGTCAACAAAATGGCACTAACCACCTCTCGTTTTGCCATGTCCCCATAGTAGTGCTTCAACCGCTGACCGTTAACCTTGAATGCTTGGTCCGAATCATTCTCAAAAATTTCCACCGCTCCATGTGGAAACACAGTTTTGACAATAAAAGGTCCAGACCACCTTGATTTCAACTTCCCAGGAAAAAGTCGGAGCCGAGAGTTGAATAACAGAACTTGTTGCCCTGGCACAAACAACTTAGGATGTAGCTTCCTATCGTGCCACCTTTTCACCTTTTCCTTATACATTTTGTTATTCTCGTACGCTTGAAGTCAAAATTCATCAAGTTCATTAAGCTGAAGCATTCTTTTCTTACCAGCTGCATCTAAATCCAGGTTCAATTTCTTCAATGCCCAGTAGGCCTTATGCTCAAGCTCCGCCGGTAGATGACATCCCTTACCGTACACCAACTGAAACGGTGACATTCCAAGTGGCGTTTTGTATGCTATTCTGTAAGCCCAAACAGCTTCATCGAGCTTTAAAGACCAATCCTTCCTTGATGGACAAACAACCTTCTCTAGAATGCGCTTTATCTCTCTGTTAGACACTTCCGCTTGACCATTTGTTTGCGGATGATAGGCAGTAGCTACTCGATGATTCACATTATAACGCTGCATCATAGAAGTGAACTTACGGTTGCCAAAAATGCGATCCTTCATCACTTATGATTACCCGAGGTGTTCCAAACCTTGTGAAAATTTGCTTATGAAGAAAATTTAGCACTGCCTTTGCATCATTTGTTGGTAAAGCTTTAACTTCGACCCATTTGGAGACATAATCGACTGCCAGCAAAATGTACTGATTATTGCAAGACGAGATAAAAGGCCCCATGAAATCGATTCCCCATACATCAAAGACCTCGACTTCAAGCATCACATTTAATGGCATCTCATCCTTCCTTGACAAATTTCCCACTCTTTGGTAACGATCACACCTTAAAACAAACTGATGAGCATCCTTGAACAAGGTGGGCCAGAAAAAACCTGCTTGCAGAATACGAGCTGCCGTTTTCTCACCTCCATAGTGTCCACCATAAACCGTGGCATGGCAGTCTCGTAATATCCCCTCCGTCTCACAGAACGGGATACATCTCCTGATGATCTGGTCAGCTCCCTGTCTAAACAAATATGGTTCATCCCACATATACCACTTCAGCTCATGCAGAAACTTCTTCTTTTGCGCGGATGTCAAATTGGGAGGCATTATATTGCTGACAAGATAGTTTACAATATCTGCAAACCATGGTTCTTCCTCCTGAATTGCAAACAACTGCTCATCCGGAAAAGATTCATTGATTAACGTCCTATCTTGTGAAGTAGAATCGGGATTCTCCAACCTAGAGAGATGGTCAGCTACTTGATTCTCGGTACCTTTTCTATCTTTGATCTCTAACTCAAATTCCTGAAGTAAAAGCACCCAACGAATGAGTCTCGGCTTCGAATCCTTCTTAGAAACCAGATAGCGAATAGCTGCATGATCAGTGAATACTGTCACTTTCGTACCAAGCAGATAAGATCGAAATTTCTCAAAGCCAAAGACTATAGCCAAAAGCTCCTTCTCAGTAGTGGTGTAGTTCAATTGGGCCCCATTTAAAGTCTTACTCGCATAGTAGACCACATGGAAGAGATTTTTCTTGTGCTGTCCCAGAACTACACCTACCGCATAGTCACTCGCATCACACATCATCTCAAACAGTTCTGTCCAATCTGGTGCTGTAATAACTGGTGCCGTGATCAAACTCTCCTTGAGAGTCTCGAATGCTGCCAAACATTCATCATCAAATTTGAAAGGCACATCTTTCTCAAGTAAATTGCACAACGGCTTAGATATCTTTGAAAAGTCCTTGATGAATCGCCGATAAAAACCCGCATGACCGAGAAAACTACGGATTCCTTTCACTGAATTAGGTGGGGGAAGATTTTCAATGACTCCCACCTTGGCCTTGTCCACCTCCAGACCTTTGCTAGAGACCTTATGCCCAAGGATAATGCCTTCACGCACCATAAAATGACATTTCTCCCAATTAAGCACCGAATTAGTTTCCACGCATCTTTTGAGTACGGCGCGCAGATTATTCAAGCATTCATCATATGAGTGTCCAAAGACGGAGAAGTCATCCATGAACACTTCGACGTTATTTCCAATCATGTCAGAGAATATAGCCATCATACATCTCTGAAAGGTGGCCGGGGCACCACATAACCCAAACAAAACTCTACGAAAAGCAAATGTACCAAATGGACAAGTGAAGGTAGTCTTTTCCTGATCCTCTGGTGCAATACAAATCTGATTATACCCGGAATACCCATCCAGAAGACAAAAATACTCATGTCCCACCAATCTGTCAAGCATTTGATCAATGAATGAGAGAGGGAAGTGATCCTTTCTTGTGGCTTTGTTCAATTTTCTATAATCCATGCATACTCTCCATCCTGTAACTGTTCGAGTAGGGATGAGCTCATTCTTTTCATTTGCGACCACAGTGATACCTCCCTTCTTAGGAACACATTGTACAGGGCTCACCCACGAGCTGTCAGAAATAGGATAAATGATGCCTGCAGCTAGCCATTTCAGAATTTCTTTCTTCACCACCTCCTTCATGATTGGGTTCAGTCTTCGCTGCTGTTCCACAGTTGGCTTACTACCTTCCTCTAACAGAATTTTATGCATACAATATGAGGGACTTATCCCCTTGATGTCTGCTATAGTCCATCCTATAGCTGATTTGAATTCTCTCAAAATCCTTAAGAGCTTGTCTTCCTCACTACCTGAAAGGTCAGCTGAAATAATAACAGGTAACGTAGATGAATCACCTAAAAAGGCATACCTCAAGTGTTCAGGTAATGGTTTGAGCTCTAAGGTAGGCGCTTCCTCTATTGATGGTTTGAGCTTCCCTTCAGCGTTCTTGAGGTCAGAAGTACCAAGAGATTCAAATGGTATATCTAGCTTTCGCTTCCAGGGAGAAGCGTTCAGATATTGTAATTGCTCGTTGCTATCGTCATCATCACTGTCAAATTCCCCCACTAAGGCCTTTTCCAATGCATCAGACATTAGCATGTGATCGAGTTCCGAAGTAACCGTAGAATCAATCACATCCACTTTTAAGCACTCCTCATCTTCTGTAGGGAATTTCATTGCCTTGAATACGTTGAAGGTCACATCCTGATCTTGAACCCGCATAGTAAGTTCTCCTTTTTGCACATCTATCAAGGTACGGCCAGTTGCCAAGAAAGGCCTCCCCAAGATTATGGGAATCTTTTTATCTTCCTCAAAATCCAGAATAACAAAATCAGCAGGAAAGAAGAGCTTATCCACTTTGACGAGCACATCCTCAACTATGCCCCTTGGGTAAGTAATGGAACGGTCCGCCAATTGTAGCGACATGTATGTGGGTTTTGGATCAGGTAGATCCAGCTTTTTAAAGATCAACAACGGCATCAGATTAATGCTTGCTCCCAAATCACAAAGGCACTTATCAAAAGTTAGATTGCCAATGGTGCAAGGAATGGTGAAGCTTCCTGGATCTTTCAGTTTTGGTGGTAACTTATGTTGCAGAACCGCGCTGCATTCTTCCGTGAGAGCAACGGTTTCAAGGTCATCCAGTTTCACCTTCCTTGAAAGAATAGTCTTCATAAACTTCGTATAACTAGGCATTTGTTCCAGAGCCTCAGCGAAAGGTATATTGATGTGAAGTTTCTTGAACACCTCCAGAAACTTCCCGAACTGTTTATCCAGCTTTTGTTGTTGCAATCTCTTAGGAAAAGGTGGTGGAGGATAGAGCTGTTTCTCCCCTGTATTAGCCTCAGGCAGAGTGTGTTCAACAGTAGTCTTCCTTGGTTCCGCCGCTTTCTCCCTTTGCTTAGATTCTTCATCTCGAACTTCAGCTTCGACTTCTTTTGCCTTTTCAGCATCAGCTACTTTTCCAGACCTTAAGGTAATAGCCTTGACTTGCTCTTTAGCTTCCTTCCTGCCTGGTACTTCCGTGTCACTGGGAAGAGTGCCAGGTTGACGATTGAGCACTGCATTGGCTAATTGACCGATTTGATTTTCCAAGGTCTTGATAGAAACCGCCTGACTCTTGCACAACAGCTTAAGTTCCTCAAAATCAGCACTAGTAGGTGCAGCTGCACTTCCCTGTTGAGGATATGATTGTCTTGTAGCATACTGCTGTGGTTACTGGAATCCAGGTGGGTTAAACTATTTACTCACTCCTTGCTGATATGGTGGCTGAATAGCATTCTGATTATTTCCCCAGCTGAAATTTGGATGATTTCTGTTGTTAGGATGATAGGTTGCTGGCACAAGCTGCTGTTGTCACTGATAATTATTCACATACTGAACAGATTCATTGACAAGAGCACACTGATCCGTAGCATGAGAACCTGCACAAAGCTCACAAACCATAGCTATTTGATTAACTCCATACGTAGCCAAAGAATCAACCTTCATTGATAGCGCTTGGAGCTGGGCTGCAATAGCGGTGGCTGCATCAACTTCCAGAATACCTGCTACCTTGCCTGATGTCATCCTCTGAGTTGGGTTTTGATGCCCATTTGCAGCCATCGTCTCAATAAGATTGTACGCCTCAGTATAGCTTTTAGCCCATAAGGCGCCTCTAGCTGCTGCATCGAGCATGGGCCGAGATTGAGCCCCCAAACCATTATAAAAACCAGTGATTACCATCCAATCCGGCATTCCATGATGTGGACATTTTCTCAACATTTCCTTGTAGCGTTCCCAAGCCTCGCACATAGATTCTGTGGGTTGCTGCGCAAACTGAGTAAGAGCACTCCTCATAGCAGCATTCTTTGCCATTGGATAAAACTTCACCAGAAACTTTTGCGCAAGATCTTGCCACGTAGTGATTGACCCAGCTGGTTCAGAATGTAACCAGTCTTTAGCCTTATCCCTCAGTGAGAATGGGAAAAGCCTCAACTTGATAGCCTCATCAGTCATGCCATTATACTTAAAAGTGCTGCAGATCTCGACAAAATTCCTTATGTGCATGTTGGGGTCTTCAGTTGCCGCTCCTAAAAAAAAAACAGAATTCTGCACCATCTGAATAGTGCCCGGCTTGATTTCAAAGGTGTTAGCTTGAATAGCCGGATGAAGGATGCTTGACTGAATGTCATCAATTTTAGGCCGAGAAAAATCCATAAGAGCTGGATCAGCTTGAACAATATGATCTCCCATGTTTACTGGTTCTTTCTGCTCAGTTCCTGAATCCGAATCCTCAAAATCTAACTTCTCCGGTGTATCAAGAACTTCGTCTTTCTCCTCAGCTGTATCTAAGGTCCTCTTGCGAGCACGAGAACGAGTTTGCATAAACGCACTAAAGTACCTGAAACACAACCGAAAAGAGTAATTAACTACTACGTCCTAATCATTGAGTCCTAATGACCAATGATGGTAAGTACATAAACTAAACAACTACGCCGAGTCCCCGGCAGCGGCGCCAAAAACTTGTTAGGGCGAAATCACGCACTAATATTCACGCAAGTATACGCGTTCGCAAGTAATATAGAATACTTTCTAGTTCGTTCCCTCAGAGACTCAGACTAAGTTATTGTCTAATTTAACTCACTCACCAATGTATGATTACTTCTCAATGTTAAGATAATAACACTTAAAATTATTGATTAAATATTAACTATAATTAACTACTTAATTAACCACTTAACTAACACTGCAATTTATCAATAATAAAACACTCATGAGATCACAACTTCATTATTACTTCCTTCTATAGCCATAGTTATTACCTTTAGCATGTGACAGTGATGATATTAATCGAATAACACAAAACTGATAAAAGCCAACTTTCATTGTACTAATACCATTCTACCAAACATCCACAATTAAGATAGAAATTGAATAGTCATCAATTATGTTGAGTTCCTATA
This sequence comes from Apium graveolens, assembly GCF_009905375.1. Lineage (NCBI taxonomy): Eukaryota > Viridiplantae > Streptophyta > Magnoliopsida > Apiales > Apiaceae > Apium > Apium graveolens. The sequence continues at coordinate 102,190,722 of NC_133655.1, read as the reverse complement.
TGTCTACAGAAATTGACAACACAACGATTTAAGCACAAGTTATTCCTTTTGATTACATAGGGAAAATAAAACTGTTAGAGTTACCCACTAATCATGCACAACGTACATGAACCTATGCTAGCATGGCAAGTTCTAAATCTCAAGATCCACTGTCGCTTCACAAGAGATTAACACCCTATCTTATATGTTCGCGACGCACATAAGACGAATACGCACAACCAATACTAGATATCATGCAATCATCACACACTAAAGTATTAAACAATTAACTAAAGAATTCCATAATAAATCCGTTGCAACCCCACGATCACGATTAGCCCATAATAGAACTTATCGCCATCATGGGTTCATATGAAATCATGATAAACGAACACAAGAAAATAACAACTAAACTAATTATATTAAAACAGAGTACGTCACAAGAGTAAATAAGTCAAAGCAAGAAAACTAGCATCCAACGTTACAACGAAACAAGAATCATAAGAATATATGCTTCCTCTTCGTTGCTGTGTGCTAAATCGGTCTTCTTCCTTATCTCCTTCGCTTCTTGCAAAACACAATCTAAAACATAATCTCCTCTTAATACTCTGTGAAAAACGTCTCAAATCTACTTATATAATAGTCCCATAAAACTCAGATTACATAGAAGTTGGAAGCCAAACAGAAGTAGAAGTCTAAAACAATATATTATTTTCCCCGACCCTGCGCGGCCGCTCAGCATTTCTGCGCGGGCGCGCAAGGCTGCTGCGCGGCCGCTCAGCATTGCTGCGCGGGCGCGCAGGACCCTACTGGAAAATTTCCAGGTTTGCTCCGTTTCTTCGCCGTAATCTGCCCGTTCTTTTCCTCTCGCAATGGTGAACACATGCCAAGGCTTATTCTCGATGATTCCTCCTCTGAAATGCAACTAATACCCTGAAATGCATAAACACTAGAAAAACGCATCAAATACACCAAATACTTGATTTCAAGACACCAATTTAAGCCATTTTAAGACGTTCTAAGTGGTATAAAATGTCACTTATCACATGGCTCAAGTTGTTCAGAGTCAAGAGATGGTTAGTTCTGATATTACAAAGAAGCAAGTAACCTCTGACATAGCTCCAGTTGACTTGATATCAGAAGATAAGGAAAAGAAAACCTCTGACATTGTTCATGTTAAACCTTCAAAGATACTCCTACCAGGATTCACCAAAGCCAAACAGACTCAACCTTTGAAGACTGCATCAAGTGATTTTGAAGCAAGAGTGGTTACTGGAAAGGAAGCAAGAGATAAATCTGGATTGGGTAGTGTTGATGAAAGAAGAGTACAGAACACAACCAATGATCCAACTTCCTTAAGTGAACCAGGTATTGGAGCAACTCCTGAAAGATTGAATCAACTAGAATCTGTACAGATGGTTTACCATACCTACTTGAAAGAACACATCTTGTTGTACTTCATGACAGATGGTAGAGTTTACCATATAAGGGAAAATGCTATTCCATTGAAGTATTTTGAAGAATTGGAACATGTTTTATTTTTACTTCAAGTGAATGACAGAATAACAGAAAGTGCTGCAAACTATTTGAAGACTCAAATTCAGAGACAGAAAAGGCTTTATTTCGGTAAAATCTGACAGCACATATCTTCCAAAGTACATAGATCACAAGGGTGATATTGTTGAGATGAAGCCTAACTCTGCTAAGATTATAACTACCTTTCTGGGTTACAAGACTGTAGAATTCAATCTTGAGTCTGACAAGGCATATTTGATCAGACTGGATCAGGACATAAGGAAAGCTAGAATTAATGATCTCAGGGCTGCTATTTTCCAAACTTGTGAAGATTCTGCAGAGCTTAAAGATGCTAAAAGGAGGATGATTGATGAACTCAGATATGCTGAGAGATGTTTGTTAAAGAACTATTTCAGAATAACTCCTGACATCAGATAGGTCAGAAGGTGAAACCAAGTCAAGATCTACAACTGCTCAAATTCTGATATCTATACAGGCTAAAGTTGTTATCAGAAGTTAAAGTTGGTAAAACTTTAAGGACTGTAAGTTGTAGTTATCTAGTCAAATTCTCATGCGTTTGTACTTAATATTTTTGACATCATCAAATATCTGTTAAACTTGTATATTATGTTAATTTACAAGTTGGGGGAGATTGTTAGATATATTTGATAATGTCATGACTAATATGATTTATGTTTAGTTTTCAGATCTTACTTAAACAGGACAAATCAGTACTTAACTGAAATCAGCACTTATACTGAAGTCAGAACTTAAGTCATCAGTACTTAAGGTTCAGGAGATATTTATCAGAAGATAATATCAGGACTTAAAGGAAACGTTCATATAAGGAAGGCGGCTGATTAAAGGAAGAGAAGATCGAGACAAACGTAAGAAGAGATATGCATGAAGAAGGAATTCTATGAAGAATAGAATACTTGGAAGAAAAGATATCTGATTGATATATTTTAGGAAACAGAATTATATTCCATATCAATTAGCGATTATCTTGTAACTGTGTAGTATATAAACACAGACATAGGGTTTACACTATAAGTGTTATCATTATCGAGAATATTATTCATTGTAACCCTAGCAGCTCTCGTGATATTTGTTCATCACTGAGAGAGGAGAGTTCCATACTGTAAGAGAGTTTATTGCTTTGAATAAAGTGTGTTTTCTGTTACTTGTGTTATTAGAATTCGATTTGATTGTGCTATACACTGTATTCAGCCCCCTCTACAGTGTGTGTGACCTAACAAGTTATTACAAATTATTATATCATTTATTTAATTATTTTACTAAATAGAATGATTGAAACCCAAATATAAAAAAATTATTATTATTAAGTACGAGTTTTACTAACTGATTATTGTATAACCCGTATAATATACGTTAATTGATTTTTTATATCGTATTAATGTTTGATAGATATAATGTATAGTATTTTTGGGTGTGATTAATGAATTTTCAAAATTTAACTAATGATTAAAGATATAATATAATTGGTACTTTTAGGTGTTTATAACTGACAATATCTTTTGATTAAAATGTAATGTATTTCAGTATTATTAATGATCTAAAAATAATAGTATAATTAGTATTGTTAGATGTATTTATAAAAGAATTTTATTTAATAATATCATACATTGTACGTATGAGGAAAAATAAAAATAGAAGTAAAAAAAATTAACTATGTAAATCAATAGAGAGAGTGTGTGTGAGAGAGAGTGTTAAGGTATACAGAAGTGTAGGTATCAAAACTATCCAATAATATATTAAAAAGTACATTATTATTACTTTAACTTATTAAAAAGTATCTACAAATATATCTATACTAAATTATAATAACCGGAATAAGATATAATTTGATTCAACCTATGTTTTTTGGTTCCCCATGCTCATAACTGTTAGATCTTTCAAATCAAATGATCTAAACTGTTAAGTCAGTTACTGTTTTAGCAACACAAAGCGGTCACTAGGGGTGTCATAGATAACTGGACAGATGACGGGCCTTGCTGACTCATATTTGCGACAAGCGGTCGCTGTTGGCAGTCACTGACCAAGTGGCCGTTAAAGGGCGTCGTTAATATGCATATCAGCATCCATATTTTATACCACAAATTTGGCAACGGTATTCGGTCACTGATGTTTAGTAGCTACCAACACTGATCACTAAAAGTCGGTCGCTGATGATTTTGTTTCTTGTAACGAGGAGAGATGTGTTGAGTGAAGTACTTTGATAGCCTATAGCTATTGCCTAGTTTTGACTTATAATACACTTTCCCAAAACTCATATTTACCTTTATCTTATAAATTAGAATAATTATAAAAAATAATATTTTAAACATGTATATCCCTGTTAACCGCGTCACCGCGTCAGAGAAAGAAGCTAGTAAAGGCGGGTTCGATCACGTCGGCTCTCGTGGGGGAACACCATACAAGAGGGCACATGTCACATTTACAGACGTGTGTCCAAGGCCCAGTATCATCGCCCCGCTCTTGCATGTGATTCAGTGAATGGGAGGAGTAGAGAAAACAAGTTGTTGGACAAACTTAGTATTTTAGACTAAGTTGTGAATCATTTTGAGACTCTATATGAGTGAGACACATTATGTGTTAGTGGTGTGTATTTATTGGAACATATTCTTCTCTTCGAGGGGATTCCAACGCATATTAACTGTAACACCCCCAGATCCGGGGTCGGGAATCCGGGTTGTCACGGTCTTTCTTTCCACAATATCACTTTACTTAATTAATAATAAATAACCTCATACTGTGACCCCACAGTAACACACACCACAACCCGTTATAGTCTCAGAGATGAAATTGAAATAAGTACAAGTCTTTGAATCCACAATTTAAAATTATTACAACCCAAAATGATTACTTGATAATTTACAGTTAATTGCCATTATCTGCCATAAGTTATAATTATACATAATTTGATTCTCAAAAGTAGATGGTCTAAACTACAATGGATCTACCTCTGCAGCTATAGCAGCTACAATATCAGCGGGAAGACGCAGGACGCTTCCCACGCGCTTGCGCTGGGTCTGCTGGAGTCTGGCCATCTCTCCTAACTGTTGTTGTGTGATGAAGAAATAAAGCAAGAGTGAGCCTTACAGCTCGCAAGATAATATGTATAGTGATAACAATAATATAAGTATCTAAATGGATACTTAATAGCATCTCTATCATATGCAAGATAATTACTTGCTAGATATAAGTAAAAACAAGGAATGAAGCTACCAATACTTCACCACACTTATATCATATAAAGTTACTTGAACTGCCACCGTTCAAAGTATTATAAGTTTTAAGAAAAACATCCCATAGATGAGACCACAAGTTAAGACTTGAATAGATTCAATCTTTGAAATATTATTGAATGAAAAAGTTATGAGATACTTTATTTAGTCCTGATATATATATATATCCACATATATATATATCCCGAAAACATTTCCTGGAACCTCTGTTATGTGAAGTATGAACAGAGTTCGAAACATCCAATGAATTTTGGAAAGGAAAAGAATTTTGGCATAAACCCGATATCTTGCTGATCAGGCAAAGATACCAATAAGTAACCTTTTCTACTAGTAGATGGACGAATTCCCCACTGGTCATCACCCTGGTCATAATTAAGACCTATGCTGGACTGCCACTCAGCCACCTATGCATTTGATGGACTCCCACTGAGCCACTTACACAATAATAGACCGTACCCCGGCCTGTCGCTTATGCCGACTCAATGAGAGGGGCTTACTTCCCGAACGTTGGGCAAGTAATCAATTCATTTACCAAATCTGCAACCTTGTTGCGAATATAAAATACACCACAGAGCCGGATTCCCCAGGTTTTGAGCGAGTATTTAAATCCCCTTTAAAAAGGAAGATCTTAAATATAAAAATGAGTTTTGGGATCCGCTCTGACTTTTAAAAATCATTTTGAAGACTCGAAAACACTTTAAAGAGTGTTTGGAGTAAGGCTGATTTAATGAAGTAAATCAGTCCCCAGAATATTAGAAAATGACTGAATATTATTGTTTTAAATAATATTCCCATAAAGAATAATCTTTATAAAAATAATTGAAGTAGAAGTATTAACTTATACTTGAAACGAGTATTAAATAACCAAAGATATACTTATATGAAAGTATTATCTTTATTTGAATAATCGAAAATAAGTTTGATTATTGACACCTTATTCTTTAATAAAATAAAGAATATACCTCAGCAAATAATCGGAGTCATAGATCCTCAAATGAATATTCAAATAATATTCAATAAATAAAATAAGCTGAGTCATAATACCTCGAATGAATATTATAAATAATATTCATTAAATAAAATAAATACATCCTCAAATGAATATTCAAATAATATTCAATAAATAATATAAAAGGAGTCATAAGTCCTCGAATGAATATTCGAAATAATATTCAATAATAAAATAAAGTTTAAAGTTATCGAATAAACCTTATTCGATTAATAGTTTGGAAAACTATAACCATATATATATATATAAATATATATATATATATATATATATATATATCCATATCCATATATACAAGATTACTCGGGATCCTCGACTCCCGGTTTTAGAAAATATTTTCACCTTTTGGGTCCCTATACTAAGGGTATATGCAAGTTACCGCTATCCTCTAGCATAGGTATTATCAACTGAACCAACAGATATATATTTCAAGAATATGAAACAGGCATGCATATATACCATATCACATGCTACAATATATCGCAAGAATTTGCTAAATAACCAACATGCATCTATCGCAAGATAATGCATATACAAGTGTATACATCACAACAACAGTATAACGGATAGAATACTTGCCTGAGCGACTTGGGGGTGAGAAAGGCTCGGGACGAGTCTGGTAACCTATAAACAACAAGTAAGTTGGAATTAAACCAAAATCACTTGTAAATCTATGCTTTAGCTAACTTAGACTCTAATGCTAGTTTTACGCTCACCGATTCGCTTAAGTCACTCGGGTACCCTCGACTCCACCATTTTTAATAACTTAACCTTTACGAGTTTTAAAGCGATTCCTTCGCGAATGACTTACCAACTGCCTAACGCACTTACCATAAATGTTTCACACATTAATTAACCCTTTTTGGTCTTTAACCTATGTTTCAAAGTAAGGCGAGGGAAAAAGTTTCGTCCGCGAAATGCCGTTACTTGAAACGGTCGTTTCTCCTAAACCGTAAATCGGAATCGAACGAACTACATATCAAAACGAAGCTCGTAACATGAGCTATCTAAACATGGCAGTGGTCACAATTTAGCAGGGGGTTCTCGGGTCCTAATGCTATGCACAAAAACAGTCCAAAGAAAATCGGACGTTACGACGGCTATGTTTACGCGATTTCCCATTTTTTAAACTACCCACAATCAACACAAACCATCCTCAAATCCAACACACAACAAACACCCATCCTTATCACATCATAACAATCCCAACCAATTCAATTTTTATCATTCATACATATGCTTAAACCTAACTTTAATCATACTTAAGTTTCTTTAAATCAAAACCACAAAATTACCATTTCATTTCACTACCATTCCAAATCTCAAACTCTAATCATAACAACAACTACAATAACATCCTACTCATCAAAATCACCTTATAATATATATGAACCTAGGGTTTGAAAATGGTATACCTTCCTTGAAGTGGTGGGTTGAGCTAGGAAGCCTTAAGAAGCTTGGAGAAGCCTTAGGAAAGCTTGGATCTTCAAGAAAACAAGAAAAAGTTCAAGTTAAAAACTTGAAAACACTATTCATTGTCTTCTTCATTGATTAAATGGAGAAGCTAGAGAAAGAATTAATGGCTTAAACTCATGATATAGCCATAACTAAGCATAAAGATGGTTAGGGAATTTTCTTACCAATTAAGGATGCTTGGATCTTGATTTTGGAAATTTTTTTCTTTGAAAAAGGCAAAAAGCCGAGAGCTAATATGAAGAACAATGCCTTGGCTGATTTTTTTGATTTTTGATGAAATGATTTGCTAGTTGGTTGGCTTGGTTTTGTTTTTGATTTAGCAAATTACCACCTTGCCCTTGAATTTGTGTGGTCCTTAATCAACCACACCTCCCTTCTTCCATGTCATGCTTATGTCACCCTTATGATGTCATCCTCCCTTCCTTGTCTCCTTTCTATTGGTTGGATGACATCACTCCCATTAAACCCTTTGATTAGCTTCCTAATCGTTTGCCTAATGACCGCTGATCTGTTATACGGTTCACTTAACTTTCGCTTTCATTTATCGTTTGAAGGATCATACCCGGGATCTTATTACTTAGGTCCCCTTAACCTTTCTCAATACATTGTATTCCTTTTATGATCCTCTCTTATAATCCTTTAATTTAAATCCTTTTTATCCTGTTACCTTATACTCAATTCTCTCCGTATATTGTGGATTTCCGGGAAAAATCAAAGTGTTCGGAATTGGATTCTGACGATCTTTACATACACTTATATACCACATAGAGTACTAATAATATCCCATAAGATCAATAACAGAACCCCTACATAGCGTGGCATGAAAAGTTTTCTCGTTCAGCATAAACACTATTCATAAGGGTTTCAAAAATTTCCAAAAATTGGGGTTATTACAGTCTCCCCTCCTTAAAAGGATTCCGTCCCGGAATCAAATTGAAAATAAATAGGGATACTCTCTTAGCATTGCACTTTCTAACTCTCGAGTCAATTTTCCCACATTGTGGTTCTACCACCAAACTCTGCCTAGTTTGATAATCCTTCTCCTAAGCACTTGTTCCTTTTCACTCTATAACCCTTCCTGGTTGCTCCATATAGGTTACGTCGGGTTGCATATCTATGCGCTCATATGCCTCTATTTATCTGGCATCTGAATTACACTTCCTTAACATTGATACGTGAAACACGTTACGACCTGCTACATGTTCGGGGTTAGGGCTAGCTCATATGCTAACTTCCCAAACGTCTTAATATATCCAAGGGTCCAACAAATTGTAGACTTAGCTTTCCTTCCTTTCCGAACCTCATCAATCCTTTCCAAGGGATACCTATAACATTACTAGGTTCCCTACTTCGTACTCTTTATCCTTTCGTGTCAAATCAATATACTTATCATGTCCATCTTGGGCTACTACCAGCCGTCCTCTGATTAGATCTATCATATCCTTGGTCCTTTGGACTACTGCTGGTCCGAGCATCTTGCGCTCTACAACTTCATCTTAACATAAGGGAGATCGACATTGTCTTCCCTCAAGGATCTCATAAGGCGATATCTCAATACTGACATATGATCTATTGTCGTAAGAAAACTCAATCCGTGTTAAGTGATCATTCCAATTTCTTTCAAGTCTATTACACAGACTCTCATCATAGCTTCCAATCATTAGAGCTCTTGCTTCTCAATACCCATTCTTTTCCAGTTCGTAATCGCTATCACCTTCCGTTCCTAATATTATACTGGTTATACTTTTGCTCGTTAGCGTTCTATACCCTTTTAATAACCACGTCAACCTTAGTATCACGAACGTGTTCCCATTCCGCATACTACCACCACTTTATTACTCCTTTTTCAGTTGTTTCTATCTTTGGAAGCTTGATCAATCATATAGAAGTAAAGGAATTTGTTGAGAGATCACTATGATCATGAACACTTGTTATATCGCATAGTTAGTACAGAAGGTGGCCAGCCTTTAGTACTTGACAAGCAATTAAACAATAGATGGTATCCTACTAGGCTTCTATCACACAGATAGATAGTCATTCGGCAATACCTCCCCTTCTGGAAGGGTTGTTCTTCTCAGATTACATGAAATGAAAGGAAGAGAAAAGAACGAACTGAAGAGAATTGTATATATGAAAAAATATACTGCCACAAAATATCTGGCTTGGAACCTACCTCTGAACTATAGAGGTTTGTCATAGGAGAACAAAACATATACGTATTTATATCAACATCAAGTATTATAGCATCGCATTTCACGTGCCTAAATATTTTCGCTATCCCGTCCATCATTCTATGGACCCATGCTCTTCCTCGAGCTTATACACAATTACCTTTGAAACTCCCTCGACATCGAAAATCGAATCTGGGATCTCATTCTAGACATCATCGTTACTAGAGTTCTATGCTTGCACTGCAACCTTCCTCATATAGTAATACGACTCTCTTTTCATAAGAGGGAATAAATATTCAATAGGTAGATACTCCACTTAATTAGTCTATCAATGATAACTTATACACTACCACGACCCGATTAGTGGTACTCAATCTCAACACCCATTCCAATACAACTCTCACGATTGTAATCAGCTCCCTACTCGCAGAATCATTGCTGCCTTGCTATGGTCCACCACTGACCCACTGTCATCATTCACTTTCCATGAAATCTTATTAGCTAACCATACGGAGTCCATACATGTCGTATCAAATCCTTCTAAGGAGGTAACATAATCACCATTTCTGATTCATGAAGAACACTCCAAACTCTGACGTACTTTCATGTCATGAAGCAGATAAAATTGCAGAAGAGTTTCAATCAAAGCAACGATAGCAGGTTAATACCATTTTTAATCATATGCCTTAAATAGAAGACTTAATTCAAAGGTTCGTTTAGTCCTTTATGAAACATGGTCCTGGATTATTCTCAAGATAGTACCTTCTAAGATAGATAGCCCGCTCATGGCGATTACACGAATTAAACCTTTACCAACTACTATTACGGCTGGGTATTGCACAGTCATCAGAAGGAATGTCAATCTTCCAAACCATAATACAACCTTCACAGTTTTAACCATTAACACTGTATTCTTTTGGCACAAGCGCCTTTAATTATCCTCTTACCTTTAAAGTGTCGGCCACCTCTTTGGCCTTTCCTGATAGTAAAATTTCCTTACAGTCAATGTCACTTTAACCATTTCCAAATAAATTTTCTACCTTATTTCAATCACAGCTTATGTGAAAATGCTTTCCTTAAAATCTGATGAGTAAAAAAAAAAAATCACCATTTTTCCATAAGTTATTGCCTCAGTCTTTAGAGGTTAATCACTGTCACGACTGACTCTCACTTATACTTAGAACATCTTTTATCTTAAGTCCTAATTGCCTAGAACAATTTCAACCTTTACTGGTTCGATCCATACTTTCTCGTGGTTTAACACGTGCCCCACTTGGCAACATTATAATTACGTCATATTTCCTTTATCAACATTTTTATTCTTGAGAATTTTGAATATTACCTTTCTCCTTGTAAAACCTCTAAGGTTATCCTTCAATCGTTCCTCCTGTATTCCCTAGATACAGGGCATATCAAAATACCATTCACTATTACTAGAACCATTGTCTATATACTTCTGAAAAATTTCTCCACTGATCCTTAAAGGTTATTATTACCTTAATCCTTTCCAATTCATACTGTCAAAACTCATACTATCCCTATTAAGGGTGAAATGCCAACCTTTATGCATTCCCCTAGGATTCATTTTAAGTTACCGATGTTCTATCCTTAATTCCACCTTTAAAAGGTACCTGCATCCTTCCATGGATAAATCAAGTCATATATCCCTGATAAGGGTGTCTTATTCAATCATTCCCACCTCGATAGTCTATACCTAACTTCATAATAGCATCCTTATTCAAATTGAGGTCAATCCATATGGCCTCCAAAAGATAACAATGGTCATCCACTTTTCTTTCTTGATTTGGTAATGATAACATGGATGTTCTGGAAGATATTGGTCATGTTCAACATGAACTTCTTCTTAATAATTCCGTATTTACTTTTGTTGTTTATCTCAACAGTCATCTCAATGTTGGGATATCTTTCATATCTGGCGTCTCCCTTTCTGGGTATCATGCCACCGGTCTTACACTTTACCTTCTTGAAGGTCACTTCCTTCACCCAATTTTCTTAATTTCTTACTTTCTTGTCTCCTCAGTCTATCCGCGTCTCATTATTTATCCTTCGAATTATCTCAAGGTTTCCTCGAATCTTCCCAACTTACAGGGGATAAAATATATGTATCTCTTATACCTTCAACCATCAATTTAACTCATGGTGAATCACTCTCATCCGGACGATTACCTACTTTTCTATTTCTATTTCTACGAGTCTTTAGGGTTTCCTCACACCCAACTCCCTTATCATTCCTCAAACTCTCTTGCCTTTATATTCCTTTCTCTTATCGTTATTTCATGAACCAACACAACATAAGCATTGATTTCAAACATCCCGTTATTCTGGATTCGTGTCTTCAGAACGAATCTTGATAACTTTTACAACTTCAATTCACAATTCATCATACTCGTCTGCCTTTGTTCTGGCTCTAAAGCTTTTACTCTATCTCTATAACCTTGGGAAGTACTTTCCTGAAAACAATTGACTGAACTTAAATCAGTTTATTATAATCTCTTGCTCCGTGCCTTCCTTGGCCTTTCACCAGCGGGTGGTCTCTCTCTTAGGAGGGTAAGTGACAAAACAGTCTTTTGTGGTTCGTCAATCATTTAGAATCTCAAATAATTCATCTATTTCCTTTAGCCAGGCTCTTGCCTCGACTGGGTCAGCTTGTTCCTTGGAACTCTGAGAGCTTAGCGACTTAAAGGTCATGAAAGAATTTCCCACCGCACTGTCTCCTCAGGGTGGTGGTTGGGGATAATAGTCTAAGTTCTCTTTAGACAGGTCCATGAATTGCCATATAGGGGTACCATCTCGGGTCTCCTGTCCTTACTCGACTTTTGTTTCCTCAGTCTAAATATTTCTTCCTACTCCCCATAATTGGGGTCATCTTACATAATTTAAATCCTCATTTTCCACTTCATCATGTTATGGGTTCCTTTTGTCTTGGTGGCAACCTCTCTGACTATCACGTTCAGGGTTTGCTCTAACTCTTATTCCTCAAACTAGCTTTCATCTAAGATTTCATCTTTAAGCTCTTAAACATTTGGAACCCAAATTCTATAGGAATACCTCATTATTCCCTTATCATCTCTCTCGGTATTAATCTCATACCTATTTGTTGGCTCTCTGCCTTCATTCATCACTTTTACTGGCACAATATGTTCTTTTCCAATACTTCGGGCTGTATTGCTATCTCAAACAGCTTTTCGGTACCGGCTCCGGTTACCTTCACTACTATTTCCATTTTCTCAAAATCTCTTATAAACTCTCCAAAAGACATTATCATCTTGAGTCTCTCCTTTTTACTAAGGGCATCAGCCACCATATTGGCTTTCCCCGAATGATAAAGAATCTCCCAATCATAATTCTTGATTTGCTCTAACCGCCTCCTCTGGCGTATGTTGAGCTCTTTCTACGTAAGAATGTACTAGAGCACTTATGGCTTAGGTAATTCTCGTACTTCTCTCCATACAAGTAGTGCCTCCAATCTTTAGGGTAAAACTATTGCCACGAGTCTAAGCTCATGGGCGGGGATATCGAATTTCATATTACCTTAATTGTCTTGACATGTACGCGATTACCTTACCGTGCTGCATAAGCACGCACCCTAAGCCCTTGTGCGAAGCGTCACCACACTTCACAAAATCTTCTTTTCCATCCGGCAATGCCAGCATAGGGGCCATCACCAACCTCTGCTTCAGTTCTTGAAAGCTGTTCTCACATTTCTCTGTCCATTCGAACTTCTCAGTCTTACGAGTAAGCCGCGTTAAAGGGGTTACTATCTTTACAAACTTGAACGAACTTCCGGTAGTGACCGGCCAATCCTACCTCTGGTAGTTTCCCTAACCATGGTCATCAATTCCTCAGTGGTCCTTTCTTCATTTTTGTCAGGATCCTCCATGGGATCCTTCTCAGCAACTATCCCTTCCAGGACAACATCCTCAACCGCTACATTCTCAATATCAACATCATCCGGTCCTGCATTAGGACACTCTATCGGATCCACAATCCGATCTCCAATTAGTAATAAAGTATCATCGCGATGTTGCTCCTCAACCTCAGGGTTCGGAGTCCCGCTACCATCTACGATAACGAACTACGCTTCTATCGCTACATTTATAAGGGTTCCCATAAGGGTTTTAACTGTCAGTACTACGTTAGGTAGTCCGACTATGAACTTGGCAAGAGTTCTTATTATCTTAGTGAACTTATTATCTTAACGCCCCATCATCTCTGAGGTTTATAACGCTTAGCTCTGATACCATTTCTGTAACACCCCCAGATCCGGGGTCGGGAATCCGGGTTGTCACGGTCTTTCTTTCCACAATATCACTTTACTTAATTAATAATAAATAACCTCATACTGTGACCCCACACTAACACACACCACAACCCGTTATAGTCTCAGAGATGAAATTGAAATAAGTACAAGTCTTTGAATCCACAATTTAAAATTATTACAACCCAAAATGATTACTTGATAATTTACAGTTAATTGCCATTATCTGCCATAAGTTATAATTATACATAATTTGATTCTCAAAAGTAGATGGTCTAAACTACAATGGATCTACCTCTGCAGCTATAGCAGCTACAATATCAGCGGGAAGACGCAGGACGCTTCCCACGCGCTTGCGCTGGGTCTGCTGGAGTCTGGCCATCTCTCCTAACTGTTGTTGTGTGATGAAGAAATAAAGCAAGAGTGAGCCTTACAGCTCGCAAGATAATATGTATAGTGATAACAATAATATAAGTATCTAAATGGATACTTAATAGCATCTCTATCATATGCAAGATAATTACTTGCTAGATATAAGTAAAAACAAGGAATGAAGCTACCAATACTTCACCACACTTATATCATATAAAGTTACTTGAACTGCCACCGTTCAAAGTATTATAAGTTTTAAGAAAAACATCCCATAGATGAGACCACAAGTTAAGACTTGAATAGATTCAATCTTTGAAATATTATTGAATGAAAAAGTTATGAGATACTTTATTTAGTCCTGATATATATATATATCCACATATATATATATCCCGAAAACATTTCCTGGAACCTCTGTTATGTGAAGTATGAACAGAGTTCGAAACATCCAATGAATTTTGGAAAGGAAAAGAATTTTGGCATAAACCCGATATCTTGCTGATCAGGCAAAGATACCAATAAGTAACCTTTTCTACTAGTAGATGGACGAATTCCCCACTGGTCATCACCCTGGTCATAATTAAGACCTATGCTGGACTGCCACTCAGCCACCTATGCATTTGATGGACTCCCACTGAGCCACTTACACAATAATAGACCGTACCCCGGCCTGTCGCTTATGCCGACTCAATGAGAGGGGCTTACTTCCCGAACGTTGGGCAAGTAATCAATTCATTTACCAAATCTGCAACCTTGTTGCGAATATAAAATACACCACAGAGCCGGATTCCCCAGGTTTTGAGCGAGTATTTAAATCCCCTTTAAAAAGGAAGATCTTAAATATAAAAATGAGTTTTGGGATCCGCTCTGACTTTTAAAAATCATTTTGAAGACTCGAAAACACTTTAAAGAGTGTTTGGAGTAAGGCTGATTTAATGAAGTAATCAGTCCCCAGAATATTAGAAAATGACTGAATATTATTGTTTTAAATAATATTCCCATAAAGAATAATCTTTATAAAAATAATTGAAGTAGAAGTATTAACTTATACTTGAAACGAGTATTAAATAACCAAAGATATACTTATATGAAAGTATTATCTTTATTTGAATAATCGAAAATAAGTTTGATTATTGACACCTTATTCTTTAATAAAATAAAGAATATACCTCAGCAAATAATCGGAGTCATAGATCCTCAAATGAATATTCAAATAATATTCAGTAAATAAAATAAGCTGAGTCATAATACCTCGAATGAATATTATAAATAATATTCATTAAATAAAATAAATACATCCTCAAATGAATATTCAAATAATATTCAATAAATAATATAAAAGGAGTCATAAGTCCTCGAATGAATATTCGAAATAATATTCAATAATAAAATAAAGTTTAAAGTTATCGAATAAACCTTATTCGATTAATAGTTTGGAAAACTATAACCATATATATATATATATAAATATATATATATATATATCCATATCCATATATACAAGATTACTCGAGATCCTCGACTCCCGGTTTTAGAAAATATTTTCACCTTTTGGGTCCCTATACTAAGGGTATATGCAAGTTACCGCTATCCTCTAGCATAGGTATTATCAACTGAACCAACAGATATATATTTCAAGAATATGAAACAGGCATGCATATATACCATATCAAATGCTACAATATATCGCAAGAATTTGCTAAATAACCAACATGCATCTATCGCAAGATAATGCATATACAAGTGTATACATCACAACAACAGTATAACGGATAGAATACTTGCCTGAGCGACTTGGGGGTGAGAAAGGCTCGGGACGAGTCTGGTAACCTATAAACAACAAGTAAGTTGGAATTAAACCAAAATCACTTGTAAATCTATGCTTTAGCTAACTTAGACTCTAATGCTAGTTTTACGCTCACCGATTCGCTTAAGTCACTCGGGTACCCTCGACTCCACCATTTTTAATAACTTAACCTTTACGAGTTTTAAAGCGATTCCTTCGCGAATGACTTACCAACTGCCTAACGCACTTACCATAAATGTTTCACACATTAATTAACCCTTTTTGGTCTTTAACCTATGTTTCAAAGTAAGGCGAGGGAAAAAGTTTCGTCCGCGAAATGCCGTTACTTGAAACGGTCGTTTCTCCTAAACCGTAAATCGGAATCGAACGAACTACATATCAAAACGAAGCTCGTAACATGAGCTATCTAAACATGGCAGTGGTCACAATTTAGCAGGGGGTTCTCGGGTCCTAATGCTATGCACAAAAACAGTCCAAAGAAAATCGGACGTTACGACGGCTATGTTTACGCGATTTCCCATTTTTTAAACTACCCACAATCAACACAAACCATCCTCAAATCCAACACACAACAAACACCCATCCTTATCACATCATAACAATCCCAACCAATTCAATTTTTATCATTCATACATATGCTTAAACCTAACTTTAATCATACTTAAGTTTCTTTAAATCAAAACCACAAAATTACCATTTCATTTCACTACCATTCCAAATCTCAAACTCTAATCATAACAACAACTACAATAACATCCTACTCATCAAAATCACCTTATAATATATATGAACCTAGGGTTTGAAAATGGTATACCTTCCTTGAAGTGGTGGGTTGAGCTAGGAAGCCTTAAGAAGCTTGGAGAAGCCTTAGGAAAGCTTGGATCTTCAAGAAAACAAGAAAAAGTTCAAGTTAAAAACTTGAAAACACTATTCATTGTCTTCTTCATTGATTAAATGGAGAAGCTAGAGAAAGAATTAATGGCTTAAACTCATGATATAGCCATAACTAAGCATAAAGATGGTTAGGGAATTTTCTTACCAATTAAGGATGCTTGGATCTTGATTTTGGAAATTTTTTTCTTTGAAAAAGGCAAAAAGCCGAGAGCTAATATGAAGAACAATGCCTTGGCTGATTTTTTTGATTTTTGATGAAATGATTTGCTAGTTGGTTGGCTTGGTTTTGTTTTTGATTTAGCAAATTACCACCTTGCCCTTGAATTTGTGTGGTCCTTAATCAACCACACCTCCCTTCTTCCATGTCATGCTTATGTCACCCTTATGATGTCATCCTCCCTTCCTTGTCTCCTTTCTATTGGTTGGATGACATCACTCCCATTAAACCCTTTGATTAGCTTCCTAATCGTTTGCCTAATGACCGCTGATCTGTTATACGGTTCGCTTAACTTTCGCTTTCATTTATCGTTTGAAGGATCATACCCGGGATCTTATTACTTAGGTCCCCTTAACCTTTCTCAATACATTGTATTCCTTTTATGATCCTCTCTTATAATCCTTTAATTTAAATCCTTTTTATCCTGTTACCTTATACTCAATTCTCTCCGTATATTGTGGATTTCCGGGAAAAATCAAAGTGTTCGGAATTGGATTCTGACGATCTTTACATACACTTATATACCACATAGAGTACTAATAATATCCCATAAGATCAATAACAGAACCCCTACATAGCGTGGCATGAAAAGTTTTCTCGTTCAGCATAAACACTATTCATAAGGGTTTCAAAAATTTCCAAAAATTGGGGTTATTACATTAACACGCTCAAAATGAGTAAAAGGTGAATGAGAACTGATATTCCAAAGTTTTACCTTTTAATATGAAAAGTGGTTTTGTACCACATCGAGAGTAGCACAAACCTATTCCTTAGTTTTTCTTATAAATACCATGTACCACATCGAAAAGAAAAACAAGTCCTTTCAAGCCTCTCTTTATAAATAGAGTCTTAGGGCACCAGTTTTATTAAGTCAAGGAAATAAGAGTCATCTATTTCATTCTTGGTCTCTTTAGTCTTAAATTTTTCCAATATTCCGGTTATAGTTCTCGGGCTCAGTTCAGGTTCGCTGAGAGTATATTCGATCTATCGATTATACTAGTATCTCGTTTTATCCTGGGAAGCAGGTCGCTAAACACGGATGGTGCGGGGCGAAACTGCTTTAAGGAGACAGTTTTCTGGACTCGAGATTAAATCCAATCTCTGTTTGTTTTCTCAAACCCTTCTCCTAATTTAATTGTTAATTCTTATATGATTATGTGATTTAAGAATTAGCAATGTTCTTATGAATTAGTTATATATTCAATATATATATAATAATGTCTTTATCGTACAAGATTGATAACAATCTTAAAGCAGTTTTCTTCAATTTTCATACTTTCTTGTGAGTAGACGCAAAGGTCAATTTGATTGTTTAAATTGGATTTATTTATGGGTATATGAGTGGCCATTATTTGCCTCATTAATTAAATTAAATTTAGTTCGTTAATTTCTTTGATCACTTGTTGCCATGTGCTTGAAATTAATATAAATTTGATTTTAAGTGGTGCTTTGTTTAAGCATAACAGGTACGATACAAAAGTAAGCACAAAGTTGTTGGATAATTGGTTTCTTATAAGGCTATTGATGCTTTAATGGTTATTGATTTATGATCAACTTATATTCAAGTGGACATATTTGGTGACATCTCTCTCGGGTTGATCATTATAAATTGGTAGATTAAACCCAAATTTATAATTCGTTCATGTTTTCGCTATTAATGGATAGCTTATTATGTTTTGTTAACATGGTGATTGATTTCTTAATTCTGAATTGATTTTGGAATTATTAGTACACTGATACAAGAATCGTATATGCTATAGTTTACATGCGTGTTTGCAAGTTCATAACATGATATTGCTATGCAATTAAATGATATGGCTACATAAATGTGACCCTTCATGATGGAACTTGATTATTTGGTGATTAATTTTTTAATCATTGTTGAGTGATGATAAGGCATCAATTATTATTGTTTAATCTTTAATAATGGAGTTATATCACAAATTTGTAATACTGGATAGAATGCAGTAACATGTTTGTTGTTAAATAATGTGACGAGGTGGGCAGCTGAAGTGAACCAGATTTACAATTGCTCAGGATTCTCCACATTAAAAAACCTAATGGGCCTGGAGTACAGGTTATGGGTCGGCATATAAATTATATTTTTCTGGTTGGATTTTTCCTCCAGTTAAATAGTAATTTCACGTGTTGGTGTCGGTCTGCTGCGGCAGTGACACACGAGCCTATTATAGTGATCCATATGATATTTAATACGGCGAATATTGATCTCAGTAGTTACGCTGAACTTCGGAGAGAATCCGAAAAGTTGTTAACCCTAACGCATCAGTTGATCAAGGATCACTGAATGTGGGGTTATTGAAGATTTATATTCTTCCTTGGGCCTTTTATGGTTGTACCAGTAGGTGAGCCAGAAATGTAGGTTCGTGTGAACCATGTAAATATTTTAGAGAAATTCGGTAATTGAATTTTTAATGATAAGAACCACGGGAAGTTCTTTAAACATGATATTAAAATCTTATAGGTTTTAATGAATGACGTAAAACCTGCTCAGATGAGAGGTAGTGACACGATACGTGTTTACTGTCTGGTTTGATAGTAAAACATTTATCACTCGTACTCGTAGTCGAGTCAATATTGAAGCTAAATAGAGAGATGTGTGCTCTATAAACTCAAGGGCAAATCCAACTTAATACAGATAATTAAGATGGTAGTGAATAAATTTGATGATGAATAATCACCGGGCAAATTCTGTTTGCAACGTGAATATTCATGAGGTCGTTGCACCTTACTCGCATTAAATAAATGGAGTAGATGCAGGCTTGAGTTGCGCTATGAGAGAGATGCAAAACGATTGTGATCAGCTCAGACTATCACTGAATTTGAGGATATTAGTTACGAAGGGCTAATCGTTCCTTAAACATGATACCACAGAAGGAAATAATTAAATTTCCTATTAGTTTTGGAATATTTTCTGACATTCTGTAAAATATTAAAATTGTGGGGGTATCTAAAATAGAAAATTATTGAATTTTCTATGAATATTGGAATGTAATGAAACATTCTTGAAAATAATTGAAATGTGGGGGTATCTCGAAACTTGATACCAATACCTCTGTTGGTAGCATGAGATCCAAAATCAATTGAGATATTTTGGATGGATACATAGACAATGGTTGAGTCTAATAATATCCGATATATGAATCTAATTTTTGAGATTTGTAAGAATACTATTACAGAGTTTAGGAATGCTTATGCGATAAGCTAGTAGATCCTAGTAGATCTGTAATTAAAAGTCATCTAAATGAACTTACGAGTTATTGGATGAATGTGATGATGAACCTGCAGAGAGCAAAAGACTTGGATAATTGCTAGTCCTGATTGTCTTGATAATTTGCTTGAAGGTGAACTCGTAAATTTAATAGAAGCAATGTGCTTCTCGTATAATTTCTTGATAAGTGAATATATCAAGAGAAAATTTGACTATTACTAAGAGTCAATAAATCAAGATTTTCTAGCACGTGTACTAGAAAATGGATTGTGCATGTTCTCTCTATGTCCTTTGTGGGGGAAAGGATGTTAAGAAATAGAGAGAGTGGTTCTGTTTGACAGAATCTTGTTTAAAAAATATATAGATCTTCTTACGAGATAGAAGCATTAGGACCCAAATGAATTTTTAAATTGGAAAAATATATCTGGGTCTGAAGGAAGTATAAGGTCAGACTGATACAAAAATATTACAGTCGAAAGTGATGACCTTATATAATTTATGAAATATTCTCGAGTTTTGAGAATAATGTTCATTAAGATGATACTAAAATTATCGTATTGTGAAATTTAAAAGTGCATCAATGAACATTGAGATGGTCTTTCTAAATAGATATTTGGAGAAATATCTATTTACGTGAACCCGAGAGTTGCTCTAGATAAAGCAAGAGTAGAAAATCTGTATTTTCGGTGATCATGTTGAGTGAAACAACATTGACACGAAATAATGGCATATTAAATTTGATATTGCTATGATAAGCAATGGCTTCAAATAAATGACATGGTTGCCATTTTGAGGACGCTCAAAATTGGTTACTATGTGAATAAGGATTGCCAGTTTAAGGACGCTTAAACTCGGTAATGATGCAAACTGAAATTGCTGGTTTTTGGGACGCTAAAAGCTGGTAATATCAATAACAAGTGAAGCCTTAAGTAATAACTAGTAAAGTTATTTCATAAATGTGAAATATGTCAATATGAGATGTCAAACTGATTCAAAATCAGAGAATTGACAAGCGTGCATGTGTTATTTACACATGATATGCAAGTCATAATTGATTGCATGTGAGTGATCTGATCATTACGAGAAGTAATGACAA